>NC_091119.1:67590391-67890391 GCF_040183065.1 Periplaneta americana | reverse complement strand
TTTTTTCTTGATGGCATCTATTATTCGTTGTGGATGTTGGGGTTTCTGAGTGAGTCCAGCATTATCTGTCTGTCTGTATATATTGCTGCAGTCCTCCATTCCTGTCCAATAGTGCTCAGTTACTTTATCTTTTCCAGAGCTTTTATAATGGCTATTTGCTCGGCCTGATTGTTAGAACATTTTTTGTGCAACCGAAATTTAATTCTATATATTATTTCTTGATTCCTAAGTATGGCAATTCCCGAACCTACAGTCCGCATTTCTCCTTACACTTTTAATTCTGACGAAATCAGTTGGATATGGCCAATTTTCATAAGGTATGGGAACGTCTAGTTGTAGTTCTGCCATTTCTGTGTTCTTTGCTCTAACGTACAGATCAGCAATCTCTTCCATTTTGATTACACTGGTTATCAAAATTAAACATATTTTTTGTTAAAAGATAAAGAATGGGTGATTCTTATAGAATTTTTCGTGCTGATTTCAGATCTGGTTTCAAAATGTTTCTATCACTCAGGGTTTTTCAGCAATTATATGAAATGTACGTCAGACTTTTCTAGTTTTTATGCCTTGTAACATTTTACCTAAAATCATATTTATTTACCTAAAATGTGTGTGAAATAAATTTTAGGCTATACTTCGTTTGAGAAACATTTCTTTTGAGTGTCCAGGAGTAGTCTGTCAGAATATTTGGACTCCATTTTTCCTGGCAGGGCCTTTCATTTCAGAAAAATCCTGACGAAAATGATCCCCCATGTTTGTCGCTCACTAACCAAAAGCTTTGAGGAAAGAAAAAATAGATAAGAATCCAAGAAGTTCTTTTGATAGATATGACACCCATCACGTTATAGTTCTGAATCAGCTCGTTGACTAGTTCTCTGTAATCTTCTGATCTGTGGTTCCTAGAAAGTGACAGTCTGTTGAATGATCCTTAGGTTTCTGGAAAAGCCATAAAACGGGATCCTTTTAGATAATCAGTTAAACTAATAGAATTACATGAAGCACAACAGACTTCAGGAGCTCACTTCATGCCCTCATCTATTTTTGAATCAAAAGAACACTCGTAAGCTTTTTTAACTAGTGTAGTAAAATTGAAAGTTAATTAACCACAAACGTAACAAAAATTGTTACACGGTATTTCGAGGTATGTTTCACTTTATAAGACACTTTTAACACACTTAAAATTAGGACAAAAAACACAGGTTATGAAAATTGTTTCATGAATGTAAATGTCAACTCAACTGACAATTAATACTAACTCTCGCAGTCTTATGAGGAATAAAATTTATATTTATGAACTCTGACTTCACAGCCAACAATGATCTAAAGTAATAGGTCTATTATTAAAGCAATGAAATCAAATATTTGAAACATTTTCTTTTCATTAGCATGTTAAAGACTATGGCTATATAGCAATAAAAATAAATCAATTTTTCTAAAATTACAAAATAATGATGGGTGGTAGAAAAATTCTGACTTCATTTTTGGAATTAGCAGATGAAATTACATAAGAAACAGCAGAAATTGTACATTTAACAAAATTATTGTTCACCAGTGTTATTATTGGGGTTAGCCCTGTCACCACACAGAAGGCGTCATCTGATGTAGTTCTAAAGGATTTGGCTATTTTTATATTTATCAGTCTCTGTATTCTCTTATATTTCATTTGATTTTACTGCCTCTTTAATACTTCTATTCATACTGGCGCACCGTATGATAGCAATGGTAGAATTGCACCCTTGTACATAGTTCTTAATGCTCCGTGCTGCAGTCCCCAGCTGATTTTTGCGGATTTTTTCTCTGTCTGTGTGTGTGTGTGCGTGCGTGCGCGCTTGGGTTCAGTTATTCCAGAATATAATGTGACTTCTGAAGAAATAATGGAAAGATTGAAAGCAGGAGACAGATGTTGTTGGACATTTTTTTCGCTAATGAAATTCAAGGATCTCTCAAGGAAAGAGAAAAAGAAAATTTATAGAATAATAATTAGACCCATAGCGACGTATGCATCCGAAACTTGGTGTATGTTAAGAATGATGAGAGAAAAATTGTTGCATCCGAAAAGAAAATACTGAGAAGATTATAACTTATAAAATGGAGATTGGAAAATTACAAACAATGAAGAATTGAGTGGACTGTAAAGAAACCCTCAGATTATCAGTGAAATTAAAAGTTTACGGCTAAGATGGTTAGGAAGGAGTGAAGAGAGATCTTTAAGTGAAATATACTAAGGATATTCTGGCGGAAGAAGATGCGTAGGTAGACCAAGGAAAGAATAGTTGGAGAATATAGAGGAGGACATAAGGGAGATAATATTAGAATTTGGAGGAGATTGACGTAGGACAGAAAAGAATGGGCTTCAGTTGTTCGGGAGGCTCCAGTCTTCCATATAAATATATAAATTAGTGGTTACCGCCACATTCCAAACTTGCACCCTACTGCCCAGAGTAGATTAGTAACTCATAAAGGGCAATGATTTGTGTTATGTATAAAAAAAAGGTAACTGTGTATAATTTAAATCTCCACGTTAATAAAATATAATTCATGAACATGAATAGTAGATATAGCCTCCTCGTCATTTTATCAATAAAATTTGTTTACATTTACAACTTAGGAAATGGAACTATTCTGAAACACTAAACATTTAACAAATATTTCAATCATAGTGTGATAGTTCAGATCTGGAATTTATTGATTGTCCTCATAGAATACTGACCATCATGGAAGACTTCTTTGCTGGGTTTGATGATGTCAGACATGATCACGTTATCACGTCCATAGATATTTCGAAGAAACCTGGCCACTTCTACTCCAAGCTGCCCTAAGCTTCCTGCAATCAAAAAGTAATAATCAGCATTTATATAAAATGACTAGCATGGCAACTACAACCAAGGTTTGAGTAAAATTTGTCTTATATAACAGAGAGCAAAAATGGTTGCACCATAATAAACTAAATCAAATAAAAAGAAGTTTGTATGTGCGGCGTCCGCCAAAACATAGTCGTTATGAACACGCTTAATTTGTTTTCATTTTCGATATATATATATATAGGGTATTTCAAAAGGTAGTTCAAACATTAAACCGCTATAAATATTCCGCTATAAATATTACAATATTTGAGATAGGGAAAAAACAAAAACATCACAGTGTTGGGCAAACAACAGGGTTTATAAAACAAAACATTGGGAAGATGTCCGCCGTTCTCTTGTTCAACGTACAGCATTCTGTCTGCGACAGCATGCACTGCATTTTGCAACTGTCTTGAAATATTGGCAATTTCCTACGAGATGGCATCTTTCAGTTGCAGTAGGGTTGTTGGATGTGTCAGGAAAACTCGTTCTTTAAGGTAACCCCACAACCAAAAGTCAGCCGGATTGAAATCTGGAGATCGCGGAGACCACATTGTTGATGACACGATCGCCGAACATCTGCATAATTGATTGTTTTGCAGGGATAAAGATGTGGGGTGGAGCGCCATCTTGCATGAAGATTATATTTCCCATATCGTGATTCCTCAGTCTAGGAATGACGAAGTTCTGTAACATGCTGTAGTAGCGCTCCCCGTTTACTGTAACAGTCTGTCTTATTCTATTATTGTCTACACCTGTGGAGTAACGGTTAGCACATCTGGCCGGGAAACCAGGTGGCTCGGGTTCGATTCCTGGTCGGGGTTGAGATTTTTTCCGGGATTTTCCCTCAACCCAATATGAGCAAATGCTAGGTAACTTTCGGTGCTGGACTCATTTCACCGGCATTATCACCGTCATCTCATTCAGACGTTAATAACCTAAGACGTTGATAAAGCGTCGTAAAATAACCCACAGAAAATTAATAGTGTTAACACGCGTAATTGAGGTTCGTTTTCCGACCAAAGTCATCAGTGGGCACGTTCCAACAATGTGGCCTCCGCGATCTCCAGATTTCATTCCAGCCGACTTTTGGTTAAGAACGAGTTTTCCTGAAACATCCCACAACCCTACTGCAACTGAAAGATGCCACCTCGCAAGAAATTGCCAGTATTCCAAGGCATTATCTGCAAAATGCTGTGCATGGTGTCACAGACAGAATGCTGTGCGTTGAACAAGAGAACGGCGGACATCTTCCCAATGTTTTGTAAACCCCGTTGTTTGCCCAACACTGTGATGTTTTTGTTTTTCCCCTATGTCAAATATTATAATATTTATAACGGTTTAATATTTGAACTGACTTTTGAAATACTCTATACATCGCATTTACAGCTTACAACAAATTGCAAAGGCGAAAAATTTCATGAATAATGTGCTTAAGAAATGTTTAGTGCTTCACCTGCTCGAACGCATCCAATGGCTGCTTGTAGTGCCTGATCGACCATTTTAACAATGCTTTCACTGAAACGGCTTATTTCCAAATTCCAACTGTAGGTGCAGCACCAGCCAGCTCATCTGTATGTCTATGAAAAACGTTGTTCTGCCTACTTTGTGCCAGTGTGACATACTGAAGTGCGTTACAAATAATAATCATCAGAAACTTGTATCAGAAACTCTTTTGGATAAATTCGTGGAACCTCTAGGCCTACTTGGTAATGTAGGGAAGTTCCACACACAAAAAGTTTTCCGGTTTTCTTGTTCAGAGAAACCTCTTTCTCGGAAAGTACTGCAGTTGTAAGTTCTTGGTTCACTAGTTCACTTTTTATTGAATGCCCTAGTTACAGAAGTTCCTATCTGAAAAGTTTATACAGTTGAAACTGGTTATAACGACTCCGAAGGGACCGCCAGTTTACAGTCGTTATAGCTGATAGTCACAAAAACCGGGTTTTTGTTTTTTTGCTAAAAATTTCATATCTGTAAATTTTAGGCTGCACCTTACATGGTAATGAACAGAATAGAGTTAAAACTTACTGTCCCTAGGTACATAAGGGTGATGTATCTTAGGATACAGGGTGATGTACCTTGGAACAAAGGATGACATACCTTGGGACATGATTCAATATAATATTGATGTAACTAATATTTTATTTTCTCTCCGTTCGTCCAAATTGTAGAAATCATTGAGTGTGATACAACCAATTTCTTCGCGATGCTGACATTTGTTTCCCCATTTTCTAATCGCCATATTATGTGTGACTTTTCTTCAATATTAGGCCTAGGCACTTTTCTTTTTTGCGACACCTTCACAGCGATGCTTGCCTTGACTATTAGCAGACATACTGATTTGAAATCTACAATCTAATTGAAAACAAGAATTTGACAATAAGCGTTACATTGTTGTCAGTAATCCCCAGGGTACGAATTAACGGGGGGGGGGATAGGGGATTCCCCCTGTTGGAAAGTTATGCCCCTCTCATAAATTGATATTAACATTCCTGCCAGGGATAACTTCTATCCCCATCACAAAATATAATTCTTGTAATATGAGTATACAGTATATTCTTTATAAAGTATGCAAAAAAAATTATATTGATGTATTATCATCACCGGCAAGCTGGCAACAATCAATAACTTAGGAATTACACATCTTCTCTTAAGCCTGCACATGAATATATTATTATTATTATTATTATTATTATTATTATTATTATTATTATTATTATGATCAAAATGTAAGACAAGCAACTCAGTGTGACCAAGCGTTGAGTCGCATCGAATAAGGATAATAATTTTATGTATGGTATTCTCTATTTAGGACTCTATTCCCCCCACCAGAAATCTTAATTCGCACTCTGGTAATCCCCAAATACGTAACAAACAAAAATCAACAATGGACGTTATTGGATGTTTTAAATACAGTGTTCATATAGGATTTAGACGGGACCGTTAGATTTCTCTGTTATAGCGTCATTAAAAGCGATGTTGCTATAAACGGTTTCTTCTATGTCTTTTTGTAAATCATCAAAAACTGGTAGCATATGAACACATCATGCCTCCTGCAGTTTTTTAAGAACAAAAATAATTAACCTTACCAGTTCCATAAAATGTCTTCCTAGTAGTTAATTTGCAATTTCAGTTCGAAAACTCTTTTTAATTCTGTAACATAGGGGTTTTTACAACTAAGCAACTCATTGGCTTTCATATTTTAAATTATGCATGTCGCATATTTCCTTTTGTTTCAAGAGCAAAGCATATAATGAATTAACGAAGCTGTTTGAGCCGCGAAACAAAGTAATATCACAATCTAGTATATACAGTCACGAAGCTCAATACGTAGTAAATATGCATCCATAGATAGTTGCTAACCAATAGGATCGCTACTATCGCCTCATTACAGACAATGCGAAATAGTACCTACACAGTCTATTGTTCCTAGTACCCTCAACAACTCAAGCTTCGTGACTGTATATACTAGACTGTGGTAATATATTAATTACATACATAATGTAAACATAAAGCATAAGACTTTGAGATGCCCTTGAACTGATCGCAATTCAGGAAATTCTTACGATTTTTTTTTTTGTGATTTTTAAACATTTGGAATGTGACTAGGCTTTTCATCCGATTCTTCATCAGACATATTTATCAAATTCCCTCAATAATTACGTCAACAATACGTCTTCATATGAAGAAATATATTATATGACAAACTATAATATGCCAAGATTGTATAGAAATCGAGTTAGAAGCTTTTACAACAAAGGAGAGTTTCGGGAACAGCTTCGCCTTATGGAAGTTGTAGTCATGGATGTAGTTTGACGCATTGAAAATAGATTATCTTATCACCAACTACACTATCCTCTGACAGCTACAGAGCAAGTTTTGTTAGCTCTAAGATCTTCTGTAACAGTATCATTCCAGATGCAGGCAGGTGATGATGCTGGGATGCATAAAACACAGTTTGTAAAGTGGTGAAGAATCTTGCGACTTAAATTGCTAGATTAAGGCCTGAGTATGTGAAAATGCTCACTGATGAAAATTAAATAAAGAAGGTTGAGACGAACGTTTTTAAAATGAGTAGATTTCTCAATGTAATTGGATGTGTAGGTGAGACACAAACATACAGTCTCCAGGAGATGATAACAATGAACTATTCAGAAACAGGAAAGGTTTTTTTTCTCTATAACGTGTAATTTGCGAATGAGGAAAATTGAGTGATTACAGGGTTATTTCCGATCTCTGATAACGAATTTGAATGACATCATGTGCGTCAGGAGTCACACGACAGCTGAACTGTGGTGCGAGGTGACAGACCAGTAGTGAGAGATCTCATAGTCAGAGTGTACGGCGACTCTCAGCAGAAATTCCCAAGAAAATCGAGCCTTTTTGGGACGGGTACATTACCACCCTTTCCAATGCCAAGTACAGTTAAGTGAAAATAAAAAAGCCTACAATAAATGAGTTTTCGTTATTTCCAAGAAAGGCATCTTAATAATATTGGTAAAGCTCTGTAGGTCTATCATCTTGTGGGGTGCGGCGACTTGTGACGGGGGGGTTAGATTTGCTTGCTTTTTCCACTCTGGAATTAATCCCATCCAAGCTTTGCCAGTCTTACTAGGTACATACAAGATGCCTTTCTTGGAAATAACGAAACCACGTTTTTTGCAGGCACCTATGATTTTCAGGTAACTGTGCTTGGCATCGGAAAGAATTGTTATGTACTCCTGTCAAAAGGCTCGATGTTCTTGGGCATTGCTACTTTGATACACCGTGCACTCTGATTATGAAATCACTCACTACTGGTCTGTCACCTCTCACCGCAATTCAGCTGTCGGTGTGATTCCTGACGCACGTGATGTCATTCAAATTCGTTATCAGAGATCGGAAATAACCCTGTAGTGTTAGTCAGTGGCAAGGATCTGCACACGAGAGCATAATTTTTAATGTATCTTATGTACATCTAGTGAACGCCGCCCATTTTGAGAAAGAAGCTAAGAAGTATATGGAGATTTTTTTAAGGGAGGGATTAGGTCCGTGGCTCATTTCATTTAGATCTTATATCCAACAATCATCTTAGGGCAAGGCACATTACATAGAGAATGCAGTGTGTCGGACAACGTCGAAAACCACGAGACAAGAAATTCATCTTACACTTCTGTTTCAGTCGTACCACGAGTGACGTCAGAGTAAGCCTTTCATGTCAAAGCGTTACTATTTTTCTCTCTTGTACCTCAAATTTGAACGTTTCGCGTCAAAAGTAGTAAGAATATGAATATGTATTTCAGCTTGAATATGAATATAGGGATTCTATTATTATTTTAAGTATGACAAATTTACGTGCTGACCTGTAATGAGTATTCTCGGCGGATCCTGACCATTGGGATCGTATGAATGATGGCCGTTGTTGAGGTAGTGGCTGTACAGTCGGGAACCGCATGTCCTTGAAAAACGAAATATCTGGCGATGCAGCATCCTGCAATAAATAAATAAATAAATAAATAAATAAATAAATAAATAAATAAATAAATAATCGATTAATTAATTAATTAAATTAATTAATCAATAAATAAATAAACGATTAATTAATTAAATAAATAAACGATTAATAAAAAATAAATAAACGTTTAAATAATACATAAATAAACGATTAAATAAATACATAAATAAACGATTAAATAAATAAATACACGATTAATTAATTAAACCATTATTTAATTAAATAAACGATTAATTAATTAAATAAATAAACGATTAATTAATAAATGAATAAACGATTAATTAAAAACAAATAAACTATTAATTAAATAAGTAAATAAACGATTAAATAAATAAATAAACGATCAATTAATTAAGTAAATAAATACATAAACGATTAATAAATTAAACAAATAAATAAACGATTAAATAAATAAATAAATAAACGATTAATTAATTAAATAAACAATTAATTAATTAAATATATAAATAAAGTGGATAAGTAAGTGGTTAAGTGAGTAAGTAACTGAGTAAGTAAGTGGATAAGTAAGTAAACACGTAAATAAGTAAACACATAAGTACGTAAACACATAAATAAATAATAGTAAATAAATAAATAAAAGCAAATAATAATTAAACGAATGAACAAATACATAATAAATAAGTAAATAAATAAATACATAATAAATAAATTAAAAATAATTAATTAATATGTGAACGAATGAATGAATACAATTTTCATTACTAAGTTTTCAGTGATTATTAAACTATCTTTTAAACCTTTTTTTTTTTTAATTTTCGTTTTTATCGAAAATGGCTACCATACAAGAATTATTGTACAGTAGTGGCAAAAAAACCGAACCGACCCCTTGTAGCTGATACAAAAGAATCCTGTGCTGTGTATTGTGTCAAACTGTGATAATTTCAATATGGATAGTGAAGCCAGAGGTATGTACTGCTATTTAATGTAAAAATACGCAGTTATCTTTGTCGAATAGAGGTAGAAATGTAATATTGACACCAGATGAAAATAAAACTCTCAAAGTTTTTCCGTCTGTAAGTTTGAGGCACTGAAGGAAACAAAAGACGGTAAGAATCGAACAAATGCAATAAATTTCATTGTTACAATTAATTATACAAGATGGATGTGTTTTGTGACTAGCAAAATTTGAATCTGTGACTCTGAAATCAGCTACAAGGGTCGGTCCGGTTTTTTTGCCACTACTGTACAAGGTGAGCCATAAAAACCAGACACATTTTGCGCGTTTCTTATTCAGGTTGAAGAATTAAGAGGAGGGGGGGGAAAGGGTTTAAAGAACACCGTATCGTAGTAGAATAGCATTTTTGTTGCTATGGTAAATAAATACTGTATAGAGAATTGAATTCAACACACCGTGAGTTTGCACTAGAGGCACAGTGAATCATTAGTGACAAATCATCGCTTGTTCCGACGGCACTAAATAAATATGGTATAATAAATTGGGGTGGAGTAGCATCATCTGTACTTAATCCATTAATTTTATTACACAGAAGATTAATGAAAATTTGTCTGACCAAAAATATGGATTACCCAACAAATTTAATTTATACAGATTTTAATGTATTAACTATTCAAGAAATTTATAAATATAGTGTACTAACTTACTATCACAGAAATCAAATAAAACATAAATCTAATCGACATGAATATCTCACTCGAAGACAAAAGTTTGCTTTCCCATTAATTGAGCCTAAATGTCATACAAGTGCAGCTCTTAAACATGGTGCTATTTTCGGCCCAAGACTTTATTAGTAATTATGCAACGAGCCTATAATGATAGTAGTTAAGAAGCGAGTATGGATGTTTATGAAACGAGCGCAAGCGAGTTTCATAATTTTCATACGAGCTTCTTAATTACCATTATAGGCGAGTTTCATACGACTGTTTATGCTCGACCATATTTCTAACTTGAAATTACAGTATTCAGATGTATACATTTTATTTGTTCTAGGTCGTGAATTGTGAGATGTGCGCAGACGCGAAAGTATTGGTTTTTTCCGAGGAACAATAATGTCATTGACCTTGTCTAATCCCGTTAAACTTGGTATAACTTTGATTATTGAATTCGACATTGAAAAACGAGATGACAAATTGAATTTATTTGACTATTATTTACAATTAACGCTAATTATTATAGTAACAGAACATAGCCTTCTGCGACAGTATTGGATTTCCAGCCTTCGTGACTTTTCGCTAATTCTATTTCGATTGCATATCCGAGAATAATCGATACTTGCGGTTTCATAACGGTACAAAGCTGACTCGTTATTGGCTGAATACCTGTAAGCTGAGTTGTCATTGGCTGAAAACACCTGAACTTTAATGAGTAGGTGTACTTTAATGACATGCATTAAAGGACTGCTACCAGGTGTATAATTACTACATTTCGGCATGGTCGAGCATAACATAATATTAAAAACCAAATTTGAAATATTTTAAAATTGAAGCTCTTTTAAAAAAGAAATTTATAAAATTATTCAAGATATATAATATTAACGAATATGTGAATTTTTTACCTTTTATTTCTGTCGACTATATTCATGTTTTTATTGAATATCACCTGCTTCTGTCTGATTGTCAATTTATATTAATTGTGTTTTTTCCTCTCTTTTTCCCTCTTTTTTGCTCTTATGTGTTATTTATTGGTTTGAATTAAGTTACTTACTGTATTTAGTAAACTGTCCTAGTAAATTTTATGTTATATTATTGGCTAAGATCACACCGTACACGAGCCTGGCTCTTACGACAGTGGCTAGAAACATTTTTGTTTTATAATTTTAATTATACTCACTAGCCAGCTAGTTAGTTAAATAAATAAATTAAATAAATGGGGATAAGCAATTACCAAAGCACCAATTATAATTATTATTTCTATGAAGAAAATTATGTGGCCTGTTGAATCCCTGGTATGATAATAATTTCTGTATTCATTAGGCTATTGTGTTAAAAACATTTTCTCATCTTTTAGTTTTCATTACGGGGTGCCATATTAAGTGTTACTTACACTAGATTCCTGCAACGTTCGAACATGAGTGAGGCAACCAAGACATTACAAACTTCGTCTTATTTCATATCAAAAACTAATCGCAAGATCTGTGCTAAAATTCTTAAGCGGTTAAAACATGAAGAGGTTGGATGGAGGACAGCGAACATTTTTGTAACAAGGTGGAACAAACAAAACAGGCCTCCTCCTGCAGAGCGAACATCGGCGAATATCGAACTTCGGCATACTCGACAAACTTGAACTAACCATAGCGCCTGTAATGCACGACGTCCCAAGTCCAATATTTACCGAATTTGACATTTTACCTGATATATGTTGTGTTTTGCATAGACTACCATTGTGTAAAAAAGAATATTCGAAGTTCGACTCTATAAGTCTGTATTTTTCAGTCATACAAATATTCATTTCAATACTCTATTGCAAGTAGTGTTGCCAGCACTCCTGCATTTCCCGAGTTCTCCCATATTTGTCCTCAATTTTTAACAGACTCCCAGCTCCTATATTTTTATTCTCTTCGAACATTTTTCTCCCTTATTTTTGCATAATGTAAAAATTGTAAGTCTAATGGCCGGTTTGTCCAAGTATTGTTAGAACACTTGACGACTGTTAAACCTTCAACAGTTTGTTAAATACAGTTTTTCCATTTGTTCAACACCAGTTTGGCTTAACATATTCTTAACCGTTTGTTAACTTTAAATGTAGGATTTCAGGCCGTTAACTCATTTAACAATCGGTTAAACATGGCGGATAACACCCACAGCTGTTCAGACAAAACTTGTGAAAATATCATGTTATGTTTCTCTTTGAGGAATGTTTAGAGTAAGGACCGGTTTCACCAAGCTTCAGTAAATCAGTCCAAATGAAACATTAACTAGTACTGAACATTAAAATATTTACGCGAATACGTTAATATGTGCGCTGTCTCCGTAGACTTAAAGCCGATTAGCTATATGTGCCTCGTCGCGCTGTTTATATGTTACTTTTCTTCATTTTTTAAATTTTGTGTAGTGGAACGAATTATTTCGCAACTCTGGCTCCAGTAGGAGAATTTAAAAAACTCTTGGGAGATCAATTTTCTTCCCGAAATAAAACAAAGATAAACAAACAAATTAAAGAAAAATAAAAGAAAAACACATGTGTATCTAATACATTGTCCACATGCCACCGGCGTCTATCACTGCCTGGCATTTTCGGGGCATTGAGTCCACCAGATCGCGGAAATAGTTCTGGTCCTTAGCGAAATCTTCCCAGGTAGCCAGAACTTGATCCCAGAACTGATCTGGATTTTTAGGTGGGATGTCTCGATATTTGTCAATCCTCCTCTTTTTCATGCTTTTCCGTGAACCGTCTTTGAACGTTTATGGCGGTGTGCGCGGGGTGATTATCCTGCTGGAAAATTAAATTTCCATCGGAAATAAAATTATTATTAATTCCAAGAATCCAGCTCTTTCGCTTCTGTTTTAAAGCCAGTGCAAACATCGCTAGCTATAATATAATTCTAATAAATGAAAGTTAATATACCAATTAAGTTATGTTATGTTTGAATGCACATTATGTATTAATTTACTAATATTTCTTAGGTACCGATATGTAGTTATAATAATCACTTTCATGTCTTAAAATAAAACTCAGTTGTATGTTACCTAGTTGACTAGTTTCAGCTTTGTCTCAGCCGTTTTTATGATATTCTAACATATGATCAGTTTCTTCTAAAATTTTGAGTACCGGTACCACGATCTTCGTGACGGGGTATCTTTTTTGAATTTTTGTGTCATTCAATTCAAAATGATCGGTTTTTAAATGGTTAACATTATCTCCATTTGACTCTTAATTTTCGAGCAGTTCCAGATATAACAATTCTGCGTCGAAACGTTCCGCCATTTTATATTGCAACTAATGAATAATTAAAAATTTAAAGACGGAAATTTCTATCACTAAATTTAATGATAGTTTTACTGGTTCGTTAGGCTAAAGATGCTTGGTGAGATATAAAAATGATTTAATGAACCAGTAAATACATTAATGAATCATTAAAACCTTAATAAAGCTTTGTCAAACCAGCCATAAGACTGGTAATATACAATTTAAAAGATATTGTGGAATATTAATATAGGGAAGATAATCTTTATAAGTCAACTGATTATCATACTGACGCTTAATTCGATGCTGAGCTATTATCCATTTAATATTGAGGAAATGTGCGGTCTCAACGTGGCAAGAAATTGAAGTCAGATTTGAATATCCTACAAACAGAAATAGGCCACTTGTTCCAATTCACCACGTACTATTAACTCTAGATTCTATGTTACTGGCTCTTCAACTATAGCCGATGTCAATAGTGCTTCAAAATACGCAGTGAGTAAATAATAAAATGTTCAGCAGCAATTGCTTCTTTATGACTAATTTACATATAATTTATACATGGACCTGAATTAGAGATTTTTATATGATACGGAATTCTCCTCGGGGTTTTGTGTACAGTTGACTACACACACATTCGTGTAATTATTGCCACCTGGTGGTAATAATGCTGAGATTTTTCTAAACAGAAATTCATATTTAGCATTATAAAATATAACCATACTTGTAATTATTATTATTATTATTATTATTATTATTATTATTATTATTATTATTATTATTATTATTATTATTATTATTATTATTATTATTATTATTCAATAGTAGTCAATGCAACTTTAATTTATCAACTCTCTGTACTGTATGAATCACGGCTACTGTAACAGGTTACGATTTTACACATGTTTCATGACTTACTCTACAGTACAGAATTTAAATAATAATATCAGCCAATAAGAAGTTGTCTTATATATGCAAAATCATTACCAACTGCTGTTGAATAGTTAGAATAGTATTAACGACAGTTAAAGTTAAGTGTTGGTTATTTTAAACAAAATTATGTTGGAAAAATGAAAAAAATCTTAACAAAATATTAAAAGTAAACCAGCTGTTAATTTAACATTTGTTAAGCCAAATTAAACATTACTTGGAAAAACTGGCCATAAATATTTTATTTTATCATGAATGATGATCTATACGTTGAATTTTGTTGTTCAAGAAATGCATTAAAATGTACAGTCTTTATAGAATGTAATGCTTGCCGGAAATAAGTTTTAGTGCTCATCCGTTTAAAATCAAACAATATTAATATTATAAATTAAGAAAAACTGGCTGGTTATGTTCTAAGCACACCAAATAGTAATGCTCATACAAAGAAGGTGTTTCACCTAATGGATAATAATTGAACAGATGTTGGAAATAGGAGCACAACACATCTAAGGCTACTGTCACATTGGAGACACTCTTGGACAAGTAAATTGGAAGCGTCTGCGTGCCCAAGCGTGCCTAGAAGCTTGCTCTGGAAGTGTGGTCACATTGGATGCAAGTAATCGCTTCCACTCCAGTCTAGTTATCGAAATGGATTCCTCGGATGAAGAGCATTTAGTGTTAGAAAATGGAGTGTTGAAGGTTTTAGTTATAGATGAGGATGCATTAAGGGATGAATGGGTGAACGAATATTTTACGGACAAGGAGGAAGATGGAGAATATAAACGAATAATTTTTTCCGATCTTCTTAAACAGCCAGAGCTATTCTTTAATTATTTTAGAATGTTCTTGCAAGATGCATCCCAGATTGCACTTTTTTTTCTTGAATACATCCTATTAGTATTTCAATATCTATCGTGGAAAAAATCATTCACAAAAACAGCTACAAATATCACGTCACACAGGGAAGCGTGCTAGAAAAAAACAAATTTATTTGATCGGCGGAGACGGGTGAACAAGCGTGCAAAGCTTGCCCTTGTAACTTGCTTCCAGTGTGAACACCTTCGCCGCGCCACCAATAGTTTCAAACATTCACTAATTTTGTTTCTTCAGGCACGCTTCGCTACGCAGGCACTTCCATTTTACTTGCCCAAACGTGCCTGCAATGTGACCGCAGCCTAATCAAACCATAGCTGCAAACTGCAGTCGACTTCAACTATTACGCGAGACAAAATCTGTCTCAAATACTCTTAATTTAAGTTTAGTTGCCGAAGTGTAGAATGAAATTTTTCAATAGGCTAACTGAACCGAATAATTTGTCTATTTTGTATGTGAAATTTTGTCGATTCCTTAGTCTCCCGTATTTTCTTCAAAAAAAGTTGGCAACCCTGATTGCAAGCTGTATTGCATTTTGCCACCCTAAAAATTTTAGGAATTTATCCGTAAATGCAATTATCTGATCAGTAGGCCTATTGAAGAGAAATTAAATCAATTACTCAATAGTCAACACACTTTACTTCAAATGCAGCACGTCGTAGTAATGCGAAATAATGATAGACATTGGTTGCGACCCTCCACTACCCTAGTCGTAGTAGAGATGCGGTGTGACAGCGTTTTGTCGTCACAGCTCCGAACTGTGACAGCTCCGAAACAAATAGATGTGATAGATAATAGCGATTTTGTCCCAGTATGATTTTTGTGTTCGAATGATTCTTGGCGATTATTGGGCTCCGTTCCCTGTTTTTAGATTTCAAAGTCGTCTAGAACTCAATATCATTGTTATCTATTTATCTCTGAACAAACCACAAGGAATACCCATATTTCTCATCCTGAGCCGACAGTGTTTATGTTTATCGTTGTTCTGCGAATTAAATTGATATGCCGGTGCCATGTCTTATATCAACAATAGTGATTAGCGCGGCGTGTATTCTGAACACAAAACACTTTCTGAGCTATTACAGCTGTGTAGGCGCGTTATATTCGTCGAAGAATGTTCATGATATGATATGATATGATATGATATGATATATATACAGGGTGTTTCAAAAATACGGGGCATAATTTCAGGTATGTATTTCCCACATGTAGACAATAAAAATAGTTCATTACAACATGTGTCCGGAAATGCTTCATTTCCGAGTTATGGCCTTCACAACATTGAAATTCACCGGAACGTTTTTCTTTCCGCAGGTCGTTGTCATTACAGATGATGTTCAAAATGTCCACCTCCTGCTTGAATACAGACCTCACATCGATGTCTCATTGACCTGCGAACACGATCCTAAACTCCAGGAGTATTGCGTATGTCCTCAGAACATGCCACAATTCGATTCCGAAGGGATTCCAAATCAGGCACCGGAGACGAATAAACCAATGATTTTAAATGGCCCCACAAGTAGAAATCGAGAGGGTTCAGATCAGGTGAGCGTGGAGCCAAGCAATTGGGCCACCTCTACCTATGCATCGATCAGGAAACCTTCGATCCAAGTACCAGCGAGCCGTACGACTGAAGTGTGCAGGAGCGCCATCATGCAAGAAGTGAATGTGTTGACGATTGATCAGTGAAGTGTCTTCTAAAACATGAGGTATGGTGTTTTCCAGGAAGTTTGTGTACGCCTGCCCCGTAAGTCTGTTTACAAGCACATGGGATCCAACTAATCGATCACCAATGATACCGGCCCACATGTTGAGGGAGAACCGCACCTGGTGATGAGATGGAACAGTTGCACGTGGGTTTTCATACGCCCATACATGCTGATTATGGAAATATGTTATGCCATCTTGTGTGAACTGTGCTTCATCTGTAAATAATACTAAGGCAGGAAAGTTCGGATTTACACCACATTGCTGCAAGAACCACTGACAGAACCTAACTCGTGCAGGGTAATCTGCTGGTGACAGGGCCTGTACACGTTGCAAATGATAAGGATACAATTGATACTCTTTCAACAGTCTCCAGACAGTCGTATCAGGAGCATTGACTTGCAACGCTACCCTTCGTGTGCTGATAGAAGGAGTCATGTTCACAGCCTCCAGAATCTCCTCCTGTACTCCTGGAGTTGTAAATCTTGGTCGTCCCCTTCCCAAACCAGGAGAGTTAAATTTTCCATACTCGCACGGACGGTAATGGAGACGTACAAATGTCTTCCAATCTGGACATTGTCGCTGTGGGTACCTCTCCTGGTACAAACGACGAGCCAGCGCAGCATTGCCGTCCGCCTTACCGTACATGAAGTGTATCTCTGCCAGCTCTTGATTTGAATACATGTCGCACAGTCTAACGCCTACACAACACTGAATGTAACCTTCGCCTCGGAATGAACTGTCAGAGTGCCCTCTTAATGTCTCCTTTGACGGCAACGACCTGCGGAAAGAAAAACGTTCCGGTGAATTTCAATGTTGTGAAGGCCATAACTCGGAAATAAAGCATTTCCGGACACATGTTGTAATGAACTATTTTGATTGTCTACATGTGGGAAATACATACCTGAAATTATGCCCCGTATTTTTGAAACATTCTGTATATATATATATATATATATATATATATATATATATATATATATATATTTGATGTCAACATTTAGGAGAGAGTCGGGTAGTATCGGACATCGGGTAATATCGGACAGTGAGTTTCTTTCATCTACCGCACGATGACAGTACCTGATTGACATGGTTACGTTTCTGTGATGTCGCATAGAGAAACGTAACCATGACATTCAGGTACTACCATATGGTGGTAGATGAAAGAAACGCACTGTCCGATACTACCCGACTCTCCCCTACATGCATTGAATGCGAACATACAATTTTGTATCCGGTGCCACAATTACTGTACTCCAACCACGAGAAAGTCTCCAGGGAATGAGACGCAGCGGGGTGATGCTGTGAATGAATGTTGATGTCATAAGATATCATAAGGTCACACACGTGGGTACTCGTATCTCTATTGGCTATCTTTCAAAGCACAAACGATAACACTGATATACACATTTTTTATACTGCCCTAGTTACAAAATTAGATCACGATTAATATCCTGGTCTTTTAATCCCTCCATAAAGGAAATAACATATGCAGGAGAGCTCATGATTTTTAAACTGACGTTATAACGGTAATATTATCTATCTACTTCGCTCCAATAGATGACGCAATAGTAAGCACATTCCTTTCACGGTTTATCTCCTGATTGGAGAACAGTACATTCATTAAAGATATACCTTTTGTAGTCGCTCTTATAATTTTACTTTCGACCCCATTTAAATTAATCAGTATTCCCGCCTTTAAAACCTAACAACTTAATTTAGATTATTCAAAATTGACACTTTTACAACTCTTTTCTTGATTTTCAGTTCTCTCATATCGAACACACACTGTTTATAATAATACTTGTTACTAAAGCATACTACGCCATTGTCCAATACGTTCGTTATTGTCTGTTTCTTGTTACATTCCATTTTCAGATCTCACTAATTTTCTACATATTATACTTCGCTATCCTAGGTAGCCTCCTCCACCATACTCCTTACCTATTTTCATTATCCCTATCGTTTTACTTAACTTCCTATTACACTCCTCTAATTCATATTTTATTTTACTTACTATGTCCTTAGCCGTCTCTGGACCTGAAACATCCACTTCACCCCTTTCTATTATAAACTCGTCTTTCTTTTTCTTCTCTTCATTTCTCACCATTTCAGCTCTTGCACTCACATAAACAATTTCACTTCTCCTCTCGGCACTGATCTTCCTTCCCACTAATCTAGTTAAATCACTTCCCGAATCACTTGAATTTTTACTCGTGTCACCAAACTTCACTGCATTTGTGGTACCTACTTAAGCCGCCCTTATCTGATTTCTTCACATATCATATGTTTTCTTCTTCTGTATTCTTGATCTCAGCATTTCCTGGTTCTGTCTCGCTTCCTCCGGCGCGATCTGCAATTCAGCCAATTCTCCGGCGTCTACACGTACCTGGCCAATGATCTTGTTATGATAGTTACTTTCCACCACATTGCTGATTGAACAGATTGACCATCACCTGTCACGTAGATTTTGTCCCAGTTCGAATTCCGACCTTCGCTTAACATCTGTTTTGTTGGGCTGGTCGGTATCGAAGAATGTTTACGAATCATTCGTGGAATAATACGAGTGCATAGCCTCAGTATCACAGAGTTGCCGACGTTAACCTTTTGTTTTTGAGTGGGACGAAATTTTATTGGATCTCAGTTATGTTTTCCTTCCGACTTGCAGTTTTCTGGACTCTGGAGCGTCACAATATATACATACATAAGTCGCCAACTCTCCGAGTCACATTTCGGGCAGAGATGGGAATTTTCGGAGCTGTGATTTTGGAACTGTAGTCACAGTTGGAACCAGTGACGAACCTTTCATAGCGACAATATCACAGGTCTTCAAATCACATCCCATCACTAGTTCGAACTGGTAAGTAACCCTATTCGAAAATAAAAACTCTGTAAAATCGAAAACAACGATAATTTTACTTAAATACCGGTACCTGCAAGACGAGAAATTGGAATATGCAAACCTATTTTCCAATAAAATTGTCTTTGGTTTCTCAGACTGGTCTTCCTTGCTGATATGTTTTTTTCGAACATTCAGACACTTTGAATGGTAGCTGTCAAGGCCAAGATGTTAACATAATGACAGCCAGAGATAAAATCGATTTATAAGGAAACTTCATTTCTGGTTGACATCATTTACAAACCGAAATTTGATTTATTCCAGTGTGTTAAAGAACTCATGGAAAATTTATAGACATACCGTATGATACGAAAAAAACTGAGTTTGTTTTTGTTAACATGTAGTTAAGTTTACAAAGTATTAAACAAAAGCTTTTCCGTATTTTATGAAAGAAAGCCAAAACAATTTTGACAGTCACAGATGGATACTGAATCCGCTTTTAGACTGGAATAAAACAAAAATTAAGGACAAACTTATTGAAATATACATCTACTAATGGAATGTAGAATTTATACTTTTTTCGCAGAGCGTAGACCAGTTTTGGATAAATACAGGGTTGTTTCCGATCTCTGATAACGAATTTTAATGACGTCATATGCATCAGGAATCACACAAGACAGCTGAATTGCGGCGAGAGGTGACAGACCAGTAGTGAGTGATTTCATAATCAGAGTGCACGGTGCATCACAGTAGCAATGCCCAAGAACATCGAGCCTTTTTGGGAGGGGTACGTAACAACCCTTTCCGATGCCAAGTACAGTTACGTGAACATCATAGGAGCCTGCAAAAAACGTGATTTCGTTAATTCCAAGAAAGGAATCTTGTGTGTACCTAACAAGACTGGCAAAGCTCGGATGGGACTAATTCCAGAATGGAAAAAGCAAGCAAATCCACCCCCGTCACAAGTTGCCGCACCCCATGATATGATACAAATTAATTCCATTCGAGCTTTATCAATCTTATTAAGTAGGCCTACGCAGAAGATGCCTTTCTTGGAAATAACGAAACCTCGTTTATTGCAGGCTTCTTTTATTTTCACTTAACTGTACTTGGCATCGGAAAGGGTTGTTATGTACCCTTCTCAAAAAGGCTCGATTTTCTTTGGAATTTCTGCTGTGAGTCGCCGTGCACTCTATGAGATCACTCACTACTGGTCTCTCACCTCGCTCCACAGTTCAGCTGTCGTGTGACTCCTGACGCACATGATGTCATTCAAATTCATTATCAGAGATCGGAAACAACCCTGTAGAATGCAGGAATACATCGAGCTTGCAAAATAAGCTAATAATATTTTATGAATATTTGCAAACTCGTAATTATACAAAATAAGTTTCTCGTCTATGATTAACATCAGAACAAAAGCAAGAAATCTCCTTGAAATTGAAACTAATATCGCTTTGTGTAACAACTAGAGTTCAGATATGATATGCTACTTTCTCAAAAAGATGCACATTCATCACATTAATTGAAAGTTCTTTTAAAAAAGAACCATAGACTAGTCCAAAAAATGCAAATTTGAGATATTAAGCATGTGGTGAGCGTATTGTATCGGCCAACTACTGAATTATTTGTTAGTGAAAAAAACGCCATAGTCCTATGTTATAGGAGTGGAAATTTTCAATGATTTTCATAAAACAACTATAGTCTAAAGACTTTTTTTTGTGAAAACAGCATTTGTCCAATACGGTGGTAGCATTTACAAATATCTTACTCATATCATCTCGAAATATTTTTACACACAATTTTAAACTGTAGCAGATTGGCAGTACTGTTTCTTATGTACACGGCAAAAGCCACCTTAGAGAAAAATATTTTAGCACGTGAATTGTTGTATTAGTTATGTATCAGCTGTTTTGAGAGCAGTCTTGATGATAAAAGCTTCTCAACAGGCAATAACAGGCATTTCCCATATTTATTCTGCGTTTATTTTCATCCCGAGTATCATTCATATTTGTTACTGTTGCTCCAAAATATTTTTTTTTCAAGTTTTATCTGTCCTTATACTTTTTTAACAATTTGCAAAATGCAGTGTCTTTTCCTTTAATAAGAACATATATCTTTCCGAACTTTTCTATAAGTTCGTTCTTAAGGGAACGCTTGGTGCTCTTAATTTTCGACATGTTCCTCAGTAGTGTGTATTCTAAAACAGTGAAATTAACACTAACACAAATATGCATGCATAAATAATCAAATAAATAAATGAAAAAAAAATATATATATGTTTACCACAGGATCTCAAGTACGTATGGTGATTGCAAGGTCCCACGCCAAGCAGAATTAGAAAGGCAGTAATGTAATTTTATTCCTTTCGAAACCAACTGTACTCTCACAGTGGCATCCCACCCCATGGATCATGACGTCATGTATACTCCGGCGTTCCAAACTGTCCATCGGATCAGTCTGCCTTCGATGAAAACATGAATTACGCAGAAACAGTAATCGAAACTCACGCATCGAAGTATAAATATTAATCAGTAATTATGTATACATGAATACGCATATAATCATCAACCTTATAATTTATCATATAAAAAATATATTTCTGCGGACACCCTTGAAGGTTTTTAGACCCTGCAGGTAATTTTCGCCTTTTCGCAAACGGGTCTTGCTCTTCTTTCGCAAACATACCGTGTTTTAATCAGTAGAGTCAGTTGACCTTGCACAAACGTGCCCGAATGCATTATGCCTCCGAGGGACGAACCGTATCGCAAACGGAACACTTGTTGCCTGTTATATTTAAACCTTCGAACTTTTCTGCATTATGCGCGACATCCGCAACAATTTCTTTAGTCTTGATACTACTTCCGCTCTTTCGCATTCATCATAAGTTAATCTCCTGGAAGTTACCGACGTAGCTCGGTCGGTTAAGGGGCTTACTTGCCGATCCGAAGTTGCGCTTGGGTGCGGGTTCGATTCCCGCTTGGGCTGATTACCTGGTTGGGTTTCTTCCGAGGTTTTCCCCATCCGTAAAACAAATATCAGGTAATCTATGGCGAATCCTCGGCCTCATCTCGTCAAATATCATCTCGCTATCACCAATTCCATCGACGCTAAATAACCTCGTAGTTGATACAGCGTCATTAAATAACCAAGTAAAAAAAGTAATCTCTCTGAATTAATTGTTATTACATACCCTTAATATTTTTTGTCCCATCGATATTATTATTAAATTATTTATTATTATTATTATTATTATTATCTTCATCATCATCATCATCAACAATACGATTTAGGCCCATTGGCCTGTTTCGTTTACATAGCAGTATTAAAATTGGCCTTTCCAGCGTTTTCTAGGGCGTCCGATTCGTCTTCTGCCTTGCGGTTTATAATGGTGTAGTCGGTATGGGATGCGGGTTGGTTCCATCCTAGATATATGTTCATGCCATTTGTTCCTATATTCTGTGATCGTTACTATAATATTTGGCATATTTAGTTCCTGTCGTATGTCTTCATTTACTATTATTATTATTATTATTATTATTATTATTATTATTATTATTATTATTATTATTATTTAGGAATGAACGAGTAATTTATTAAAAGTCGAGTTCATAAGATACGGAATTTATAATTCTATGCTATTTCAAAATTCAAGTCATATTTTAATTATTTGTAATTTTATTTATAATTCGGACAAGATATTTACTGAATTAAACATAAAGTCCGCAGTTATTTTAATATTTAGCATTTGTGGATTGTTTTATAATTTAAATAAAATAAATATTTAAAAAATGTTTATTGACGTAATACGGGTAATTATATTTAGTTAAAAAATTCTTCCTATTTAAATTGTGGGTTAAAATGAACATCATGCTATTTTGCGGCGTTTATCACACATCATTATCTCTTAAATTTAAGTCACAGAATAAAAAAAGTATCCAGTTTTTCAGCAATTTGTTTTTTTAGTAGGTCATTTTGCGACGCTTCATCATCTTAGGCCATTCAGCGTCTGAATGAGATGAAGGTGATAATGCTGGTGAAATGAGTCCAGGGTCCAGCACCGATAGTTATCCAGCATTTGCTCATATTGGGTTGAGGGAAAGCCCCGGAAAAACCTCAACCAGGTAACTTGTCCCGACCGGGAATCGAACCCGGGCCACCTGGTATCACGGCCAGACGCGCTAACCGTTACTCCACAGGTGTGGTTTTTCATCAATATATCATACAACATTTCCTCCTATTTGGACTGCAGACTTAAAATATGATATAACTTACACAGTTATTCGAAAATACGACAGTCTAATTACTTTGTTGTAGAATTACAATGAAATATAGTTTTCCAACAGCAGGCCTACATTACACACATTCTCTCGTTTTAAATTGCAGAATAAAATAAGAATTACGTATTGATTCAGCAATAAATAAAAATATCTCTCGGTTTAATTGCAAAGTTAAATAAATAGTATCTAATATTTTAACAGTACTTATCACGCAACATTTCTTCCACACTTCCACTGTAGAGTTAAAATTAGTAAAAAAATCTCACTTTTCAACAATACATCACATAATGATCCCTCATGCTTCAGTTGTAGTGTTCTGTGTTCCCGGTGAACTTACACGTGCTTGCGAATGGTGTCAAGTGATCATGTCTGGTGGAATGATTACGCCAACTGGACTCGCATCATTAAACTATTGAATGAATGAACAGTAAGTTCAACATAGAATGTATTTCTTTTATTTTTAAAGTTGTAATTTCCTTTTGCACAAGAACAAAGGCGTTGATTTAGGTATAATTAAACATCGTGCATTTTTGTTATAATATCTATCGGCTTAAAATTTGGCAAAAATTAAAAGTTCTTGGATAACATCAGCACAATTACGTACGTTGTTATAGACCACAGCGGACAACAGCTGTTGGCAAGCTCTACAATCCAATCAGGAAGCTGGACTAGTCGTCGACCTTCGTTCGCCTGTCCACGATGCTGCTTAAATAATTATTTGCCACGCTGAATTGCTCAAGAAAAGTTGTTATTACTCAATGTAAAGTTATTGTAAACAACCATGCAACTTGAAAAATTGCGTATGACACTCGTATTTTGCATAATTTTTAAGTTAGGCCTATATGTAATTTCAAAAGTGGCATCGTGTAGACTACGCAGGGAAAAGGACAGAATTGCGCCAGCTGAAAGTGTTTAGATCAATTTAGTTGCATACTTCCGACACGTCAGCGTCGCAATGAAAACTGAAAGAAAAATAGCCGCCAAAAATAACGTTAGACCCGCACTCATTGCTGCCTTGTCAAATAAACACAAGCGATAATTAAAACGCTTACTGCTATACATTTTTTGCACGGCAGCACTCATTGTTGCAAAGAGAATATGAACTGACTGAAAGACAATAATATACATTCGGTGAAGTCACTTTCATTGTAGCTGTTATAGAAATAAATTAAAATATACCTGTAGGCAATTTTTAATAATAAATTAATAAATAATAGATAAATAACCAAATAAAGGCAAAAAAAACATTTATTTAGTAAATTAGTTATTTATATTTAAAAAAAGCAGAAAAAGGCAACGTAAAACTGTGATCTTTCAATCACAAAGGTATAATTCGTACAGATTTACTTTCAAAATGAAGATAGATTTAACACATTTAAAAAGCCACTGCCAAAGTTCCGGTCTCTGATGATGATGATGATGATGATGATGATGATGATGATGATGATGATGATGATGATGATGATGATGATCATCATCATCAGCTGAGTTATCACAGAGGAATGTACAACTGCCGTAGTTCCGAGAAGAATGTTCGTAACAGCATCGTCACGCTGCGATTGCGAAGAAATATTGGCCAATGTGAAATTTTCACTAACCTCGCGAGAATCACTACGCGACTTTTTGATAAAAAAAAATTGTAAAATTGAGCTTAGTGGTCGCTTAGACGTATCAAGGAACCCGGAACGATAATGTGAAGTTTATGTTAAAAATAATGTGAACTGTCAAATGCACAAAATGTTAAACGAACGTTTCACAATAACGTCAGAACTCAAACCAACGAACGGGTGAACACAGTCTTTAAAATTAGTTTAAAATCGACAATGCATAATATTTAACATCTACACTGCAGAACTGTCAAAACAACGTTTTCAATGTTTCACAATAAGTAAAATTTCATTTTGTGTCACTTCATTTTATTACAAGGTCGGTACTAGACAGTAGGTCTTTATATAAAAAAGATCATATCGAACGTGCAGCAGCACCAAGCATAGGAATTGCCTTGAAGGAGGGATAGGAGAACTGTGCCTTATATCGGTATAGATTTTGTTACTCTGACAATGAAAAATTAGACAAGGGGGAAAGATTATGGATAAAAAATACTCGAATCTAAATATGTCGCTTTTTAAACAAGTTCAAGGGGAGTTTAAATCCGGTAATCCCTTCCTTCCGTACACCCCTGACTCAAGACTATTGTTGATTCTATATAGTGTTCTACATTAAATAGAGGAGTAAAGATGTATGTAGCTATGTCACTGTTTTATTTTCAATAATATGTGATAAATTTAATATGAAGTTGGCAGCGTTCACTAACAATTTCACGTTTTTCATACGTTGAAAATATGGCCGAGAAAGCACAATGGTTATGATTAAGCTGCGGATTTATGCGTATATGCCTAATTTAATCTTTAACCTGAAGGCGGAAGATTTTATGTTACATATCCATTTTAAGACATTGTGAGTATTATATACGAATTCTATAGTGCCTATAAATTGCCTATTTCACTAGTAAATGCCTTTTTACTTATTAATGCCTAAAAGATGCCTAAATATCCGTGTTATATATTATACTTGAATTTACTGTTCATTCTGTCGACATTTTTTGAATCTGTAATTTGTTTCTCTTTTATCTAGCAGAGGGAAGTGATATAGAACTATCGATAATTCTGTGTGTTACGTTTTACTGCCTGTAGACCGCGGAGAAATTCGAATAATTTAAAATCAATCAATAAGAAAAAATGTATTTCGAAAGCCGCATGAATCATTGTGGTAGTTGACTAGGGTAGTTGTGTATCTGTTTTATGAGTTTGTGAATTGAATACGAGTTGAGTTTTCTGCTGTAATACGTGAAGTATACCGTGGAGATATGCCAAAACAAAAGTCATCAGAAGCACTGATCGGAAAATACATTGACATTACTGCGTTCCCACTGGTTTGGTCCCCAACTGAGATTGGATTCCTGAAGTATTGCCCCATCACTTCATGTGAAGTGGAAGGGAGTTTCTCCCAATTCAAGAACATTCTTACAGACAGTAGACATCAGTTCTCATTACATTCGGACGAATATTTAATTATTCACTGCCATAATGACATTCCTATAGAAAGTAGTGTATAATGCTATGCTATGGTAGTGTTAGCCATTGAGAATTAGAAATTTGTTAGTGGCTTTTTAAATGCCTATTTTAGAATTATTTTGAATGCCTATTTTACCTGCCTATTTGAACTGTTTTAGTGCCTAAAAATCCGCAGCTTGGTTATGATAAATTACGAAGTAGCTAATTTTTTTTTAGCAGAGTCGAAAGAATCTTTGTGGAAAGTTGATTCAACGAACTACAGCAATAAATAGAAAAGACAATGTTATTAACGAAACTGGTCATAAGAATAGGCCTAATATGTTACTAGAAAATATTTAAAAAAAGTTTACAAACAAAAGAAACAAAATGAAGTCCACAAAGTCAAAAATAAAAAAATCCGATATAATAAAACCGAAACGAAAGACAATATTAATAAAACTAAATGGGAATTCTTCGATGTCTTCAGTTCATGTTTCAGCACACCATCAGAGACACTGAAACAATAAATTCAATTGTAAGTAGGAACACTTTAGATGTTGTGATCTTATCAGGAAACCTCTCCTTCACGGTAAAAATATTTCAACAGCTCCCCTCGAATGCATTTTGTTGACACTCGAGGATTTCTTGTTGAATTCTTACGCAGTGGTGCCGTATATCGTGTTTGTGGTTCAACGCTAACGTGCTGGTATTCATTTCAAGCGGCTCGGGTTCTTCCTCGGCCAGGTCATGATGGAATTTGTGGTAGACAAAACAAACGTTGCAGGGGTTTTCTCGGATACTCCTGTTTCCTTCTATCATTCCACCAATACACAACAGTCTCATTTCATCTATTCTCAGGCCTGCAAAATTAAGGGTTATAAACATTTTTCTAAAAAAATATGCTACCTTTTTTGGTTTCTTGGGATGCTGAATCCAAATCTGAGCTCAGATTTTCTCTGTCACGTACAATTTTTCCGCAACATGCGGTTAAAAGGAAGTTTTATATAATATTCTTATTGAATTTGGTATTCCCAAGAAACTAGTTCGATTAATTAAATGTGTCTTAGTGAAACTTACAGCAGAGTCCGTATAGGCCAGTTTCTATCTGATGCTTTTCTAATTGACTGCGGGCTAAAGCAAGGAGATGCACTATCACATTTACTTTTTAACTTCGCTCTAGAATATGCCATTAGGAAAGTTCAGGATAACATAGAGGATTTGGAATTGAACGTGTTACATCAGCTTTTTGTCTATGCGGATGAAGTGAATATGTTAGGAGAAAATCCACAAACGATTAGGGAAAACACGGAAATTTTACTTGAAGCAGGTAAAGCGATAGGTTTGGAAGCAAATCCCGAAAAGACTAAGTATATGATCATGTCTCGTGACCAGAATATTCTATGAAATGGAAATATAAAAATTGGAGATTTATCCTTCGAAGAGGTTGAAAAATTCAAATATCTTGGAGCAACAGTAACAAATATAAATGACACTCGGGAGGAAATTAAACGCAGAAGAAATATGAGAAATGTGTGTTATTATTCGGTTGGGAAGCTTTTATCATTTAGTCTGCTGTCAAAAAATCTGAAAGTTAGAATTTATAAAACAGTTATATTACCGGTTGTTCTGCATGGTTGTGAAACTTGGACTCTCACTTTGAGAGAGGAACAGAGATTATGGATGTTTGAGAATAAGGTTCTTAGGAAAATATTTGGGACTAAGAGGGATGAAGTTACAGGAGAATGGAGAAAGTTACACAACGCAGAACTGCACGTATTATTTTCTTCACCTGACATAATTAGGAACATTAAATCCAGACGTTTGTGATGGGCAGGGCATGTATTACATATGGGCGAATGCAGAAATGCATATAGCGTGTTAGTTGGGAGAGCGGAGGGAAAAAGACCTTTGGAGACGCCGAGACGTACGTGGGAGGATAATATTAAAATGTATTTGAGGGAGGTAGGATATGATGATAGAGACTGTATTAATCTTGCACGGAATAGGGACCGATGACGGGCTTATGCGAGGGCGACAATGAACCTTCGGGTTCCTTAAAAGCCATTTGTAAGTAAGTAAGGAATATGAGTGTAGCGTTATTGAATTTAATATGGAAAAGTGATGAAGTGAAACATGTCCTGTGGCAGATATTGAAGGTATATTTTACGAAAACTATTAGATTGTCATAATTTATTAGCAACTCACATTTAGTCAAATGCTTTATACCGCCTTTTTTTCTTCATGCTGAAGTTGCGTTTGTTGCTTTTCCTCTTGTGTGAGGTTCAAGAGATATTCTTTGTAGCCAGTGTTTTTGTTCCCTATGACAGCTTCTTGCTCTGCTGTCTCATTCACAAAGGAAATATGGAAAACTTAATATGCCCAGCCTACTGACCAAGAAGCATCCAGAACTCTCACAGATCTCCACATATCATTCATTTATGATCTTTATATTTTATCTTCGTAAGAACCAGTTCAAAATTCTCATAAGTTGTTTTAGAGTGTACCGAATGACCAACGGTAATGAAGCATACTTATTGTCATTGTGCAAAAGCACTCATCACTGTCTACAGGCTTCTTTCCATTCATCCACTTCCTACTGGACATTAGGCTTTTGTATCAAACCAGAAATATCACTACAGTATAGCAGCGATATTTTACTACTTAATTAACTTAATATTCCCAGAACATGAATTTTACCAGCAATCGAAAAGTATTGGGAATACATTTGAATAAGAAATAAAAAAAAGTTTACTTCCCAGGCAGGATTCGAACCACGAAAGTCTTAGTTACCAGTTTATCGTGTTCTGGAGTGAAGAAGGCTCTGAAATCAGCTACAAGGGTCGGTCCGGTTTTTTTTGCCACTACTGTACAAACATTCCTACTAATCCTCTGCATCCTTTTCCTTTATGGGTATTCCATATTTTTGTACAATATATTTAAATCTAATAATTAAGTCCATCGATACTTCAACCTCACACTTTTGCATTCAATTTTCCATTTTGTACGATTTTAACCTAACCACTGAAAAACAAAGAAATGCAAATCGCAAATATAACAGCGCCCAAAGGCAAACAAATGCAACGCGAAAATGTAGACCACGTTCATTTCGATGTATAACGGAGTAAGCACAGTCGTCTTTAGACGTTGACTATTATCTTTGCAGAGGTATGGATGCTTTCCTTTAGTAATTTTGTTAGAAACAGTGTACCATCATAGAATTTATGCTGGTTAAATGAGGTGTCAGCTAACCAGTTTAAGTAATCGGTGATTATGAATGGTGCAAAGAAATTACATTTTAATCACGGTTACTGTTTAACCGTCGTTTCGTAATCTATGATTACTGCGTTTTTAAACGAGGTTGATGGACTTCACCATGAGTGTAAAGGCAATGTTTTTTTTAATTGGTTATTTTACTACACTTTTATCAACTGCTACGGTTAGCCAGTATCTGAGTGAGATGGTGACAATTCCGACGAAATGAGTCAAGGGTTCAGCGCCAAAAGCTACCCGGCATTTGCTCTTAATGAGTTGAAGTAAAACGCAGGAAAATTCCTGAACCAGGTAACTTGTCACAAACAGAATTTGAACTCGGACCCGTTCGTTTCACGATCAAGCATACTAACTGTTACTCCACAGCAGTGAACAGAAATACGTATGTTCTTTGCTCCCAAATAGAACTACTAAATGAATAATAAATCAGCAACAATAAGTTACTTTATTTATATCCGTGACGTAATAGAGTCTTATCCCATTCATTTTAAGTGGGATAAGAAGTTCATTACCAGACTCGATTTTTTTTATCTTACTCGTTTTCAAGAATGTATGATGGCATCAAGAATATTTCGAACTGTATTGAAACTAAGTATAAGATAATATTACAACGTAAATATCTTATCTCCTTATGGTAGATATTATAGGCATCCAACAAGGAAAACTCAGTGCGCAGAAACCAGCGGGCGTGACTGTCTCGCGCAGATGACGTATGCTCCCGTTCCCTGCAAGCTCCACGCCTGTATTGTTGACATTGTTGTCATGGATTTATAGCGTCACAATACATTATTTCAACTGCTACCAAAATACAAAATTTACCACGTCTGTAAAAACCCGGTATTGTTGCCTAATAAGGGCGATACTTCATTTATAATTTCTTCACAAACAACACATTAAAAGAAAAGGCCTACAATTTAAAATTGAATTTAGATCCCAGTAATGGATAAAATATTGTATAGCACACAAGAGTAAAAAACAGATTTTATGCGCTCGTGGAAATTATCTCTCTCGGCTTCGCCTCGGGCGCTAAACTTCCTCCTCGCGCATAAAATCCAGTTTTACTCTCTTATACTATAAATTACTATTGTTGTTGTTTAGTCAACTGTCCGAAGACAGGTCTGAACCTTACAAGTAATATTAAGAAGTCACCACTTACGAGGCAACTAGGCAAGGAGATACTGGGGTAGGGTGGCCAGTTCCTTTTCCCCTAAATTACTATTATGCAATTAAAAAGAATCAAGAAACAAGAAGTTTCATTTTTTTAATTGGTTATTTTTCAACTGCTATGGTTATATATGTACATATATTCATATATGAGGCCTCGCCGGCCTCATCGTCCTCATTGTATAATCAATGACTATGAGTAGTCATACTGTAAATAGGCATATCTATTTATTTGAAAAAAAAATCGTTCCGACACCGGGAATCGAACCCGGGACCCCTCAGCTCTGCGCTCTGAGTGCTCTTTTCATCTGAGCTATACCGGGACCCGATCCACGGTGCCGACCGAACTGTTCTCCTTTGTATCATCAATAGCCTACTACCTGCATTTATAAGACATTCAAGCTATGTATGCAGGAGCGTATATTTAAATGACTTTATGGCCATTTTCGACAACAGTTTATGAATATTGTTAACATTGATATACAGAGTGATTCAGACCATCCGTAACAGTCATTATTTCGGAAACTAGTGCATTAAAACTTTTGAGACAAAAATATTTGTAACTAAAGCACATGTGAACATTCACTTGAGCTTGATTTGATTAATCAGCCTTAACAGGAAGTAGGGTCGGTGGCATATTACTTTAAAATTTCAAATGGGAGTCGGGGTCAAATCGGGTACCATTTGATAGAGATCTTCAAAACAAACAACTTTCATAGGTAATGTTTTTATTAATTCGTACTCTTTCAATGAGAAAACGTACAAAAGACAATGGGTGATCAAGACCACCTGTAAGTCATTTATTTCGGAAACTAGTGCATTAAAATTTTCTTCATTCACTTCATCAATCAACCTTAACAGGAAATAGGGTCAGTGGCGTATCACTTTAAAATTTCAATGGGAGTCGGGGTCAAATCGGGTACCATTTGATAGAGATCTTCAAAACTAATAACTTTCATAGGAAACGTTTTCATCAGTTCCTACTCTTTCAATGAGAAAACGTTCGAAAAGGTAATGACATTAATAATTAGAATGTTACGAGAGGAAAATGTAAACTAGATAGGCCTAAGTACATTTAATGTTGACATAGTACACACGCACAATTACCTGTCTGTGTGTAGACCTGTTGGCCGGCAGCACCGCCGAGGGGTGAATCAAGTAAACCACCCCTTCCCCTTTGCTCGCTCAGCAGTGTTTCCTTTAGTCACCGCAATACAGTATCTACTGCCAGGTCTACATGTACACTGCACTTAGCCAGGTAATAAGCTCAGGTGGCCTTGCCCAACAATGTACAATAAGAAGGAAGTGTTTTGTTTTCTCTGTACCTACGTATGTACATTTTTCTAGTTTTGCAATTACTTTTGTAACTAATAAAATAAGTACCTAAAAGTCAAGAGTGATTACAAATACCTCCTACGTACTACAATCAGATGCGGTCCTGTGGCATGGCCAGGACGATCTCCTGACTTGAATCCTTTAGATTTCTATCTTTGGGGATGGTTAAAAAACATCGTCTGTGAAGATCGTCCCACAAGAAGAGATGACATGAAACAGCGAACCCGAGAGACCTTCCAATCACTTGACCACGCCAAAGTTTTAGAAGTCAATGACAAGTGTTAGAAGAGTGTGTGCTGTTCAGAACGGCAGACAGTTTGAACTTTTGTAAAAATTAATGGTATTGTCCATTCTTTCAGTAACATCTGTCAACATAATTGTCTTGTTTACATTTTTGTATTGTAACATTTCTCAATATTAACGGCTTTATGTTTCGTACGTTTTCTCATTGAAAGAGTAGTAATTAATAAAAACGTTTCGTATGAAAGTTGTTTGTTTTGAAGAGGTCTATCAAATGGTACCATATTTAACCCGACTCCCATTTGAAATTTTATAGTGATACGCCACTGACCCTACTTCCTGTTAAAGTTGATTGATGAAATCGTCGACCTGGTTGGCGAGTTGGTATAGCGCTGGCCTTCTATGCCCAAGGTTGCGGGTTCGATCCCGGGCTAGGTCGGTTGGCATTTAAGTATGCTTAAATGCGACAGGCTTATGTCAGTAGGTTTACTGGCATGTAAAAGAACTCCTGCGGGACAAAAATCCGGCACATCCGGCGACGCTGACATAACCTCTGCAGTTGCGAGCGTCGTTAAATAAAACATAATTTAGACATTTTTGATGAAATCAAGCTCAAGTGAAAGTTCACATGTGCTTTAGTTACAAATATTTTTGTCTCGAAAGTTTTAATGCACTAGTTTCCGAAATAACTGACTTACGTGTGGTCTGAATCATCCATTGTCTTTTCGTACGTTTTCTCATTGAAAGAGTAGGATTAATAAAAACGTTACCTATGACAGTTATTTGTTTTGAAGAGCTGTATCAAATGGTACCATATTTGACCACGACTCCCATTTGAAATTTTAAAGTGATACTTCCTGTTAAGGCTGATTAATGAAATCAAGCTCAAGTCAAAGTTAACATGTGCTTTAGTTATAAATATTTTTGTCTCGAAAGTTTTAATGGACTAGTTCCCGAAATAAATGACTGTTACGGGTGGTCTGAATCACTCTGTATACATATAGGCCTATTCATATATGAGGCCTCACCGTCCTCATTGAATAATCAATGACTATGAGTAGTCAATTTAATAGATATTTACAGTGTGGCTACTCATAGTCATTGATTATTCTATGAGGACGGCGAAGCTCCATATATGAATATATGTATATATCAATGTTAACAGTATTCGTAAACTGTTGTCGAAAATGGCCATAAAGTCATTTAAATATGCGCTCCTGCATACATGGCTTGAATGTCTTAAAAATGCGAGTAGTAGGCTATTGATGATACAAAGGAGAACAGTTCGGCCGGCGCCGTGGATTGGGTCGCGATATAGCGCAGCGCGTAGAGCTGAGAGGTCCCAGGTTCGATTCCCGGTGCCGGAACGAATTTTTCTCAAATTAATAGATGTTATGGTTATATTTTTTTAGTTGGTTATTTAACGACGCTGTATCAACTACTAGATAATTTAGCGTCGATGAGATTGGTGATGGCGAGATGATGCCGACGATTTGCCATAATTACCTTGCATTCACATTACGGTTGGGGAAAACCTCGGAAAAAACTCAACCAGGTAATCAGCCCAAGCGGGGATCGAACCCACGCCCGAACGCAACTTCAGACCGGCAGGCAAGCGCCTTAACTGACTGAGCCACGCCGGTGGCTATGGTTTTATTGCATCTGAATGATATTAAGGTGATAATGTCAGATAAATGACTCCAGGGTCCAGCGCCGAAAATAACCCGCATTTGCTTTTATTGGATTGAGGGAAAACCCCGGAGAAACCTCAACCAGGTAATTAATATTTGAGGAGAAAAATTCGCTCGGGAGCCGGGGATCGAACCCGGGTCCTTGGTTCTACGTACCAAGCGCTCTGACCACTGAGCTACGCCGAATTCAATCCACAGCACCGGACCGAACCTTCCTCCTTGAATGTTTCCCTTTTGGCCTGACTCCAAGTTAGGCATATATGTTGACGTATATGTCCAATGTCAACTGCCATTATATTAGGAGCGCACACAGTTGAGTGACTTGTTTGGCCGGGATTCCGCAGTTAAGTGCACAGAAATATGCACTGCTAGGTATGAGAATATTAAAGATATTTTTTATTAATTTGTGGTACAGAATAATATCTGTAATATTGACAATTAATATTTGAGGGTTCGATCCCAGGCGCCGGAGCGAATTTTTCTCCTCAAATATTAATTGTCAATATTACAGATATTATTCTGTAGGACAAATTAATAATAAAAAATATCTTTAATATTCTCAACCAGGTAACTTGCCCCAACCAGGATTTGAACCTGAGCCTGCTTGTTTTCACGGTCAGGCATGCTAACCGTTACTCCTCAGCTGTGGACGAGTTGAGTTGAACTAAACCCCCATTGTGTGTTATTGATTTAAAATAAAAGACCTATGAATTTGATTATTGTATTTCTTCCTGAACAAAAATTAATTGTCGATACAGCAGAATGTGTATAAAATTTCGCCAATAGTTTAGTAGAAGGTTATGAGGAATTAAGAAGGTCTGTACGCGACAAGGAAACAGCTGGCACGCCTAAGCATTTTGCAGTATTAGGGATACTGAAAACATTTATCTCGAAACCGTTTTTTTCGCTACATCACAATGTTTTCTGTCTTATAGTTCGTATAATGAGAAAGCAAAAATGTTATCAATTTGAGAGTATTGAAACATACTGAAACTCGGTACAATAGAACTAGCCTATCTTAACAAGCACTTACCTCTGATACGCAAGTGGAAGCGCGATTCCAGACCGACCTTGTTTGTTTCACTCTTCGATCTACTCTCTGTTATCCGTGTCTTAATTCAACCGACCTTCAGTGCTTACTGGGTGACCTTAGAGAGGGTAAAGCGGTAGTACAATGCTCGATTTACGTCTTGCTTTGTGTCGCTTATCTTAATTAATCACAGCATCCGTGGTCACGGTGTAATGTACAGGCCGAGATTTATTATCCTGAAAGTTCCTCTGTCATACAAGTGCTCTTTAAAACTACTAATCTATAGTCTTTTTTAAAAATACCACATCGAAAGGTTCTGTCGTGTTTTTTTTTTGTATTTACAGCTATTGTTGTTAGGCCTTGAAAGTTAGAAATCCCACACAGATACTTGTTGCTAGGAAACCATTCCTCATATCATAACATAAAACTGTACTAAAATAGACCCATTACAGTGCACTTATTGTTACTTAGTTACCATTACAAATTACCTTTCGTCTCGTTTCTCTTATCTATATTACTCTAACCACGACGTAAATACCAGATCACTTATCTGAGGCATGCTAAGTATACGTCTTCATAGAGTATCTTGTTATTCATCATCTTTTACAGTATCCACCTCGCGACAATGAAATCCCTTGTCACAAAGTATTAGGGGCTGCAAGACAATAAACATTTAAAAACAGATTAAAGGATAACCTTCTTAGCAATCCACTCTAATTATACTGACTTAACGATCTTCTTACTTTAGACATGCATCCTGATAGCGCTGTATTTTCAAAATTGTCTCTCAATAATCTCTTCCTATTATCTAACATTATTTGAAATATATTCACATTCTATGTATTTTAGTTTAATTCTGCTACACAGTTTGTATTTCATTGTTTAATTAATAGTTCATAGTATTTTACTGTTTAATTCATAAGTAACTCTTGTGTACACGTAACTTTTATCTAAATCAAATTGTTGTATTCTTTGTAGCTTGTAAGTTCATACATATGTATATATACATTTTGGTGGTTGAGTGGAAGAGAAGGCTTTTTTGACCTTAACTCTGCCAGCTAAAAAAATTATTATTATTATTATTATTATTATTATTATTATTATTATTATTATTATTATTATTATTATTATTATTATTATTATAGTGAAGTTTTGCGAAGGCTTTGGAATAATATTGCTCTAAATTTTTAATGCAAAATATGTATATTGCATTTGCAATTTTAAAAATACGATAGTGCAAAATTGTTGTAACAATACACATTTTATGAAGTGCATTTCAAAGTCTTTTCCTCGGTTTTGTAAAAAGCACTTCCCAACCTTGTATCGTAATATAATATACCGTATGTTAATTTTTAAAAGTGTTTCATATAGACATGTCACATGTTTAATCCCAAACGCAGGGATCGGTAAAAATATCATCGTGATCACTAGCAATAGTGACGTCGCAGGGGCAGCGCGGTAAACTGTCTTTGCTTCACCTCCTCCCTTCCGGCCAACTCCCTTACAAGTTCAGAACACAGACATCAGTGGCGGGTTACCTGATTAGATTTAAATAATTGCTTCTTTTTCAAAACTTTCAATGTCTGTTCGTGTGTTTAAGGAAGAATGAGAGAGATAGTATTGATGTGCACACGGTGACAATGTAGACGTCTCTTGTGTTCTAAAATTCGAATAGTCACTTATAAATCAAATATCTAGCGACAATACGACACGTCATAAGATTATCACGAAATCATAGGTAAGCAATGTAATTGTAAATGTATACAGTAGAAAATAAGTATAAACATAAGTTTCTTTTCGTAGGGCTGGACGGGACGAAGCAGTTAAAACATAAAAAAAAAAAACTAAATTCAATTAATAACAGTTCCGATACTAAAATATGACGAAACAAGCTATGTGTCAAAGGGAACTCCATGCAAGTTATGTTATTGTTTTGGAAATCGCAAAGTCATTGTACAATGAATAACAGTTCATTAAAAGATGTCTGAATAAAGTTACTAACATTATTTGTTCCGAATAATGTGATGTTTTTAACAGTATGAAATTATCCACACGGATAATACAAAGGAGGCTAAGGGATAAAATTGAAACACTAGCTGAACAAGACATAAAATCAAATATGCATAAACAATGATTTATTCTCTCGCTTCAGGTGAAAACGCAGATATAGATACTGTACATACTGGTAATGTTTACCCGCGGAGTTACGAAGGATCTGTCTGTATAAGAATATTTGCTTGATGTCATTGAACTCGAATGAAATACAACAGAAGAGGAGTTATTCCAAGCATGAGGAAAATATAGAGGAAATAAATCAGAACATAGAACAATTTGTATCTGTGGTAACGTACGGGACTCGAAATACGACTTTAAAAGAGTCTACTAGGTGGACTAACGTGTTATTAAGAGAGCGGGAAATAAGTGCGGACATGAAACATTGTCATTGTACAGGGACATCATTTTATTTTTACTAGCATTTCTAATATTAACCTGGCTATACCTTTGGATTAAAGATTGAGAACCGGAAACACTGTTTGCTACCCCCTTCCACGACTGGAGTAGCCACCGGCGTGGCTCAGTCGGTTAAGGCGCTTGCCTGCCGGTCTGAAGTTGCGTTCGGGTGCGGGTTCGATCCCCGCTTGGGCTAATTACCTGGTTGGATTTTTTCCGAGGTTTTCCCCAACCGTAAGGTGAATGCTAGGTAATCTATGGCGAATCCTCGACTAACCAACTTAAAAAAACGACTGGAATTCGATGATACTAGCGTAAAATACAAACAAATCACTTTACTAGGTATAGGAGGGAAGAAAAGTACCTAGTTCATCCATTTACGTAAACTAGGAAATATCGCGATTTTCAGTTTGATAACACTGGTCAACAATGATTTTGTTAAATAAATAATATCGGGTGTTTCTTATGTATTGCCATCTGCTGATTCCAAAAATGAAGTCAGAAATTTTCCATCACCCACCATTTTGTTTTAATTTTGAAAATAAATTTGTTCCTGTTTATCAGCATTTGTAGTGTATAACATGCTGATTAGAAGGCGTATTTTATATTTATATTTCATTACACTGTGTCAACAATTGACTTGTAACGTTTGCTATTGTTGCCTGTGAATTCACGAATAAAAATAATGACATTTCCCTCACAAAACTGTGATTTTAAGGAAAATTTCCCAGATGAATAGAAGCTTTCTTTAAAGAAACAAGCTAATCCTGTGCTCTCTTACGTTGTCAATTGAATTGTGATGGAAGTATATAATACCGTACCTAATAGTGCATTGTAAGGAGTAGTGTATAAGTGTATAATGTATAAGAAACATGTCTTGAAGGTGTCTTATAGATAGAAACAACTTCTGTTAATTGTGTGGTGAGCTAACTTTAAAATGGCAGAGGCCAAATTTTACTCCTCTAGTTAGAAGAGCTTATGACTGTTATTTTAACAACAAAATAGACCAGAACAAGACATGGGTCCCGGAAATCTGTTGTGCTAAATGTGTAACACTATTAACTGTCTGGTTAAAAGGATCCCGTCATATGCCTTTTGTAGTCCCTATGATATGGTGCGAACCTAAGGATCATTTGACTGACTGCTACTTCTGCTTAACAAATATATCTGGAATAAATTCGAAATCCAGACACTGTTAAATATCAATATTTAGTTTCTGCAATTCGGCAGGTGCTTCATAGGCCAGGACTTCCCATACCAACTCCACCAGATGACATAACATTGACTGAAGTAATTCAAAGTGGTCCTGATGTTCAAACTGAATTACAAAATCATCCAGATTTTGTGGAAGAAGATACTATAAATGAACCTCACTTTCTAACACAGGAGGATTTAAATGATTTGGTTCAGGATCTTGGTTTAAGTAAAAGCAAGGCAGAACTACTCGCCTCAAGATTGATAGGCTGGAAGCTGCTGCAGGTAACACCAAAGTAAGTTTCTTCCGCCAACACCAAAAGGAATTTGAGCATTTGTTTTCTAAAGACCTAGTTTTCTGCAATGATGTTGAGAATTTGTTCGAGTCACTGGGTGTTGAGCATAAACCTGAGGATTGGCATTTAATCCAGGACAAGATAATGTTCTTCACCAACCACTTGTAAGTTCTGAAAAAATCTTATTGCCTCCACTGCATATCAAATTAGGCTTGATTAGGAATTTTGTGAAAGCAATGGATCGTGATGGTAGTCCATTTATCTCTCTGAAAAACAAATTCCCAAGAATCAGTGAAGCTAAACTAAAAGAAGAAATATTTGTTGACCTCAAATAAGGGAACTGATGAAAGATACGCAATTTGAAAACCAGTTAAATATGCAAGAAGCAGCTCCATGGATGCATTTCAAAAATGTTGTCACAAACTTTTTAGGAAATTTCAGTTCTGAGAACTACAGAGACTTGTCAGTGAGATGATTGAGAACTACAAGACCATGGAATATAATATGTTTTAAAAAACACACTTTCTGCATCCCATCTCGATTTCTTTCCTGAAAACCTAAGGCTGTGAGCGACGAACACAGGGAGCGTTTCCACTAGGACATCGTGGAAGTGGAAAGGCGCTACCAGGGTAAATGTCCAAATATGTTGGCAGACTATTGTTGGATACTGAAAAGAGATGTTACTCAAAAAAGTGCAGGCGAAAATATGCTTCACATATATTTTAGGTCAATAAATGTAATTTCAGCTAAGATATCGTAATACTATAATGTATAGACACGAAAAATGTTTTTCATATGATTACTCTAAAACCCTGGGTGATGGAAAAGTTCTGTAAAAAGATTTGAAATCAGCACAAAAAAGATACTTAGAATCACCCATTGTTTCCCATTTAACAGACAAAAGTTTAAATTTTGTTGACCAGTGTAATTTTTATTAAGTTTTTGTTTAATCAAAATACAGTACTGTATTAACAATAAGTGTTTTTACTCACGAATTGAGCTATCCATTCGGACGTATTCATTAAGCAGTATATATTATTCTATTTACAACACATTAGCGTACAATGTAGAGAATGAACTTAAATTGAAAATAATCACAATAGGCTATGGATATTTAAACACATTTTTTAAAATGGTGGCTGTTTATTTCGATACAGGTTTCAGTTCTTTTGTGCATATTGTCGCACTATAGACTACTGTACCTAGTTCCAATTATCAGTTTCGGCCTTCGTACTAGTAACTCATGTTGAAATAATTCTGTACCTACTCTATAAAAGAGTACCTTACGTGCTGTAAATTCAATCTTCACTTCTGCCCAATCCGAAAAGATAAAATTACTCCGGCATGCTATCTACTGTCCGTCCAAGTGGTTATGTTGCAGGGTCGTAGAATGGAGGGAACTCACGTGACCGTTAATTACTTAACGAGATCCTTTTATTTAAGTTGTTTTAAACAGTTGTATAATATTACGTAGACGTCCAATTCTTAACAGAAATTAATATTTTCAGAAAAGTGCTAAGACAGCCCAGCCACTAGTCTTTACAGAGGGGCGTACAGAAGCGAGTGGGAGTAACCGGGATGCGACACAAGCAAACGGACGACAGTACCTGTGCGAAAATGTGTTTCAATATTGAAAACTCTTTCGTCACTGGAAGACGCGAACATATTTCTGGAACGTACTATACTCACTAACTCAGTACTGCTTACTATGACCGCATACCCGGCGTTGGTTCTATGTGGAGAGTTGTTTGGAAGTTTACTAGTAGAGAGGGGTGGGAGTGAAGTACATTTAAAAATTCAGGTACAATAAAAATTGAAGTAAAAATAAGATGATGTCCCTGTATAACACACCAGACTGGCTTAGATTTATTTTAAAATGCTCTCAATAGAAAAATATGTATAGGTAGTCCTATCATAGGTCACTGCAGCTACCCTACATAGCTGCTATGTTTGACTGTACATTGACTATATTTCCAAACAATTGTTTTTTTAGAGAAAACTTGTGAAATCTAAGCAAGATCGTGACTAGCAGACGAAAATTTTCGAATTGTATTAAGAGTGGCAATTTATGGCGTATTTTCCTAGGTTGTTGTAGCACAGTAAAAATAAAGGCAAAATAAAATATAATCTGTCCATCTATAAATCAATATTGTGTAGTCTACGTCAGATGATTGGGTTGAGAGTCCGCCCTGGGATCCGAACGGAGTGCTCTATACTGCTCTGTTGATATTACATTTTATGTATTGCGGCTTGCGTTCAGTGATGTCATCGAGAGTACAAATCTGCCGACGGCTGCCTAACAGCATTAGAAGTAAACGGCTGAAGAGTGGGAAAAGCCTAAAAAATTGTTTTTGGAGCATGACTCTTAATAGATATTTATTGATTATCATAAGAACATTTTGTACTATCCCTGTAACGACTAAATATAATACATTCTGAAAAGTTACTCGTAGTTTAGTTTTTCCTAAGAGGAAAGTGGAAAGTAGGAAATATTGGAGAATGCTGGATTTACAGTGAAAGACCTGTCGGTGGGCAGAGTATTATGACTGATTTTTTTAAATTTTAGTAGGTTATTTGACGACGCTTTATCAACATCTTAGGTTATGTAGCGTCTGAATGAGATGAAGGTGATAATGCCGGTGAAATGAGTCCGGGATACAGCACCGAAAGGTACCCAGCATTTGCTCATATTGGGTTGAGGGAAAATCCCGGAAAAAACGTCAACCAAGTAATTTGTCCCGACCGGGGATCGAACCCGGGCCACCTGGTTTCGCTGCCAGACGCGCTAATCGTTTCTCCACAGGTGTGGACACTATGAATGAATGTAGTGTTACTTTATGGTGAAGTTTCCGGCTGGCTCATAATTATTATTACCTAAGTAATTAAATTTACTGCCAAAACTCATGACGAGCATCATTTCAAAACATGTTTTCTCCAGTCTTGAAAAGCTGAATACGTAGCACACTTTTTTTACATTCAATGAACGCAGAATTTAAATACTCACCGATAACGTAAAAAAACGAGTTTTCTCCTACCATAAAATACTGTACAGTATGATGATAAAAAGCAAGTGTTGGTCGGAGCAGACCGGCTGTTTTTCACTTCACGGAAAAAAAGAAGTAGGCTTCTAAGATGGGGAAAACTCATTTTGAAACAATGCTTCTCATATGTGGCTATACTGCCCTCACTATTTCAAATATCACCTGGGGTTGTGTGAGAAGCAAAATCATAACAAAAATGCTGCAGTCGATTTTTAGTAAATCACCATTTTGCTTTGTTTGTTCAAATAAATGGTCATTAATTTATTTTCTTATTTTTATTGGGTTATTTTACAACGCTGTATCAACATCTCAGGTTACTTAGCGTCTGAATGAAATGAAGGTGATAATGCCGGTGAAATGAGTCCGGGATCCAGCACCGAAAGTTACCCAGGAATTTGCTCGTATTGGGTTGAGGGAAAAATCCGGAAAAACCTCAACTAGGTAACTTTCTCCGACCGGGATTCGAACCCGGGCCACCTGGTTCGTGGTCAGACGCACTAATCGTTCCTCCGCAGGTGTAAACTCAGTCATTTCGTAATACTAGTCTATAATTGTATTTCATGTGCATAATTTCCAGAGATGTATTATTATTATTATTATTATTATTATTATTATTATTATTATTATTATTGTTATTATTATTATTATTATTTCATGTTCATTATTACAAACAAAAATTACATACATTAACAAAAATTTTGCAATATTATTGTAATACTTGTATATGAATATTCTTGAAAATTAAAAAATTGCTTACCAATCTCATATTCAAATACATATTACAAATTGTTGTATAAATTAAATTGTAACTGGGTCACACCCGAAAAAGCAAGATGCTTGACGTCGAGCATGATCAATAATGAAAACTAGATAGAAAAAATAATAATAATCACAACTGTGATTAAACTGTTAACTCTGCAATGCTTGGGAAAAGTGGCATAAGTCAATTTCCACAAACATTTTTATTAATTTTTATTGACAACTTACGGAACATCTGCTCGCTGGGAAAAGATGCATAAGTATTTGTCCCATTAGAATAATTCATACAGAATAAAATCAAATCGACATAAACCAGTGTGAAGACAGTTCTTTCCTTCTCTTGTAAAATTAACTTCTTTGACTTGTGCCACTTTCCCCGAGCACTACAGAACTGTAATTACACATAAAATGTAAAAAGGAAGAGAAAACAAATAAATAAACAAACAAACAAACAAACAATACATATACATAAACATACTAAGTTAAGAATACGACATTGTAAAAGTGACAAAAAATAAAGTATAAGAATTCATATGATGATTACAATTTTAAAAACAGTTCAAGCACTTGTTTTTTGAATAATATATTGTTTAATCATTTTAGTTTTAGGATTCCTCTTTATAAAATCATTATACAATCTTAGACCGTAATTAGAACTGTGCCTTAGACCGGCTTCAGTCTTACATTTTGGTTCAATGAGGGGAGCGGAGTATTGCATCTTCTTGTGTTGTGGCCATGATCGGATGACATGAATTTAGTTTGATATTTATGGTAGTAATTCAAAATAGTGTGCATATAAATTTGCTTGTTATTCAAAAGTAAATATGTAGTTTGAAAGACATGCCAAAAGCCATCAGGGATGCTGAAAAGCGTGTATTTTTGTGAAAATGTCGAATTTATTTCCGTAGTATCACAATACGATTTTCTTTACCTTCGTATAAGGAGAATGTAAAATGGCTTGCGATCTTGCAAATCGTCGGGTCTCTGATGGAATATCTGTATAGATTCGAGGCAGTTGGCCAATTGTTTTATTTCGAGAAAGAATTCAATAATTTAGAATGGAGAAGGTTGAATAGAAATCTAATATATTATACCACACGAGGAAGTTGGAGAATATAGCACATCGTAAGCACTATTTCACCAACTCCTCGCGAACAGGACCGAATGTCACTAGAGCGTCTGTGAGGGAACAATCTCCCACGGATGACGAACACGTGAAAATGTGCAGCAGGTTTCTAACAAATATTTTGGCTTTTCCTCACAATCTCATTTTGATTTCTTCCTGTGGGATGTGTTATGATTTTAAAGAAGAGCCTTTATTCCAACTCTTCAATGGACGTCTCACAGACTTTTTCTGTTTCTGTACAATAACAATAAAACTTATTATTTCGCTGGAGCTAATTCTCTGAATATAATGTCCTCAATTTAATATTAAATTTTTCGTACGGTTCGGGTCAATTTTTTTTTTATTTCGTCAATGACAATACTCGTGTATACATGTAATCTTTTCTTTCTCCTAGTGTTGTAGAAAAATAGGTTATTTTTGGCTATTCTTCTTACTTACTTACTTACTTACTTATTTACTTACTGGCTTTTAAGGAACCCGGAGGTTCATTGCCGCCCTCACATAAGCCCGCCATTGCTCCCTATCCTGAGCAAGATTAATCCAGTCTCTACCATCATATCCCACCTCCCTCAAATCCATTTTAATATTATCTTCCCACCTACGTCTCGGCCTCCCCAAAGGTCTTTTCCCTCCGGCCTCCCAACTAACACTCTATCTTATGCATTTCTGGATTCGCCCATACGTGCTACATGTCCTGCCCATCTCAAACGTCTGGATTTTATGTGCCTAATTATGTCAGGTGAAGAATAAAATGCGTGCAGCTCTACGTTGTGTAACTCTCTCCATTCTCCTGTAACTTCATCCCTCTTAGCCCCGAATATTTTCCTAAGAACCTTATTCTCAAGCACCCTTAATCTCTGTTCCTCTCTCAAAGTGAGAGTCCAAGTTTCACAACCATACAGAACAACCGGTAATATAACTGTTTTATAAATTCTAACTTTCAGATTTTTTGACAGAAGACTAGATGACAAAATCTTCTCAACCGAATAATAATACGCATTTCCCATATTCATTCTGCGTTTAAGTTCCTCCCGAGTGTCATTTATATTTGTTACTGTTGCTCCAAGATATTTGAATTTTTCCATCTCTTCGAAAGATAAATCTCCAATTTTTATATTTCCATTTCGTACAATATTCTGGTCACGAGACAATGATATACTTAGTCTTTTCGGGATTTACTTCCAACCCTATCGCTTTACTTGCTTCAACTAGAATTTCCGCGTTTTCCCTAATCGTTTGTGGATTTTCTCCTATCATATCCACATCATCCGCATAGACAAGAAGCTGATGTAACCCATTCAACTCCAAACCCTGTCTATTATCCTGAACTTTCCTAATGGCTATTCTTCTGCAATTTTTAATTCTGATTCATATTTTAGCTCCTTTCAGGCATTTATGTTATAATTATAGATCATTTTCACTTGGCGTTAGTTATTTTCAGGCATTGTCAATAGACTATTTAGTAAATCAAGACTAATGAAATTAAGATATGCCAACACACAGTCGACAGAGCTAATCATAAAAGATCATTCTATAGCACATCTTCTTTCCCCAAGACAAATACGGCCAAGGATAGGCTTTAGCCTCATTCGCAGTTTGCCTTCATTCAACTCGAACTAGAGTATTTCCCCACCATCTGGCAATCGTACTCCTCCTCCACGGATTGCAGTCAACTCTTTCTTGGTCTTCCTTGTTCCCTCCTCATTCCATCTATTCATGTTTAACTTTATAAGCCATTGTTTCTTTACTCATTCGTTTGATGTATCTTTTGTTAAGACATAGACATATGGGTATATCATATCACATTTTAATTTCTATATCTCATAAACTGTACGACTTCCACATATTAAAACTATGCCTTTTCTCACCATGAATTCAATGTCTTATAATTGCGAAATAGTCAACTAATCTAAGAAAAAAGACATTTGATGCTTTAGACTGTGAAAAGAATTTCGTGTATGTAAGGAAAAAAAGAAACTAAAATGACTCAATTTGTTTATTAGAATGTATTATTGTTTATATTTATGTGCTGTATATGATGACTTTTATAAAATTAATATATCATATTATTATTATTATTATTATTATTATTATTATTATTATTATTATTATTATTATTATTATTGTAATATGTTAGTATTCTGTTCTATAACTTTTGTTAAATTTTCACTGTTTGTACACTTTGTGACCTGGTAGAGTGTAAGTGAAGGCGCTATGGCCTTAACTCTGCCAATACAAATAAATTATTATTAAATTATTATTTATCATATATTACCTCACATAATATAATATAATATAATATAATATAATATAATATAATATAATATAATATAATATAATATAATATAATATAATATAATATAATATAATATAATATAATATAATATATCATATCAAATCGTATCGTATCGTATTTCATATCACATATATCATATCATATCATATCATATCATATCATATCATATCATATCATATCATATCATATCATATATCTTATAGTATCGTATCATATCATATATCGTATCGTATCATATATCATACTGTATATCGTGTCGTATCATATATATCGTATCGTAGCATATAAATAATATATCATATCATATTGTCATATTGTATCATGTCCTATCATATCATATATCGTATCGTATCATATATCATATCATCGTCTCTTATCGTTTTGTATCGTGTCGTGCCGTATAGTACCATGTGTCGTGTTGCATCATATGGAATTGTATCGTATTGTGTCGCGTCGTATCGTATTATATTGTATCTTAATGTATCTTGTCCGTGTTATATCGCATCATATCGCATAGTGTCGTGTAGTAACGTATTTTATCATATTATACAATACTATATCATCATATATCACACACGCTAATATGTCATATTATAGTTATTTCATAACATATCATATATCATATCGTATCGTGTTATATCGTATCGCATCTTGTCGTTTCTTACCGCATCGTATAGTGTCGTGTCGTATTGTTTTGTACAGTGTCGTATCGTATCGTACCATATCATATTGTGTTGTATCGTATTGTATCGTGTCGTGTCGTATCGTGTCGTGTTGTTTCGTGTCGTATCATAAACAAATCCTATAAATATTAAAGGTATTCAATCAAATAAAAATGTTATGATAATAGATGTTCAATTCAAACTAACAATATCCCAATAGGAGCAGTATTTGCAATTGAAGGGCTTCCTGCAAAAACGAGGCAACTGTCTTTTACAATGTTGTGGAAAACAACAGAAACGTTCTAAAAAATTCAAATTTTAAGTGAGCTTCATTCCTTTTTTCAGAGTATATCCTAGGTACCCAAGAGTTTCATTTTATCATACATTCATTTATTGCAATTAGAAATTAAGGGTGTGAAATATAAAAACATAATGAAGCTACCCCCTTTTGCGGTAAAATCGGATATAATTAGCCACATTTTGCACTGAACGCACATTTACTGTGTGAATATGATTAACTACAACCCAAGACATAGCATATTTACAGGGTTTACCGTCACTTAAGGGAGCTTATTTCCGAAGACATTCTGAGGAAAAAATGTCATATAAATATTTGCCCTAATCTCAATATTTTCAAAGTTACATTACTTTGAAATTATTTGTAAAATGCCTTATTTCTTTAGTTTTAAGAGTAAAATAATATTACAAATAGAGAATGAATTATTCAGAAGTATCATTTTTTTAATTGACTAGTGTTCTGAAGCTTAAAATGTAGGTATTGTCGGTTACTTGCTACAGATTTTGTTTTTCAATTTTTGACTAAAAATGACATCATTCTTACGCATTTACGACAAAAATTGTTACAAATCATACGACTTTACGAATTTGATTCTTTACAGTTTAATTATGCATCTTAATGTACAGTCTTGAAGAATTTACAAGAGTGGCATGATTTGTAACAAGTTGTGATAAAAGCGTAAGAAAATGTAATTTTGTAGTTAAAAATCTTAAAAAAAAAAAAAAAAAAAAAAATCTGTACGAAGCAGCTATGGAATTCACAACACATTTTTAGCTTCATAATATTAGCTAATTAAATAAATGATACTCCTGAATAGTTCATTCTTTATCTGTAATATTCTTTTACCCTTAAAACTAAAAAATTATGTTTTTACAAACAATTTCAAATTAGTGTAACTCTGAAAATATTGAAATTAGGACAAATGTTTGTTTGACCTTTTTTGCTCAAAATGTCTTCCGAAATAAGCTCCGTAAGTGACGGTAAATCATCGTGAATCACCCTGTATATAATCCTACACACGCGCGCGCGCGCGCACACACACACACACACACACACGTGTGTGTTATTTATTTCAGGGGGTTATTCTTTGAGATATATTTGAAACAAAAGAAATTGCTTCTTTTTCGAGTTAAAAAATTGTTTTATATGAAATATGTTACACGGTGTTTTGGGAAAGCCATTTAATTCGCAGTATGCTCAGTCAATTTCAGGGAGGAGTGTAGACTATTATGATAATAAACTATTGAAAGAACAAATGTAACTTTTCGTTCTGCAAAGGAATTTTAAAATGTTAAATTTGTTCGGGTCAGAGTCCTGCACATTTAAAGGGCAAAACAAACTTTCTCAATCGTTCTTTATCATAATACACTGCTTTCTAAAAGTAACTGAGCATACTGAAAATTAAATCAATGGCTTTCCCAAAATATTCTATGAAATGTTTCAGATAAAATAATTTTGTCTCGAGAAGGAAGAAAAGCGAGCAAAATTGTATTAAACTTTGTGTTTGAAATATCTCAAAGAATACCCTCCCTGAAATTAATGACATTTACTTCTGGCTCCAGCGTTTTTGGCGTGTGTCTTAGAGTATAATGCCCAGTTTGTGAGCATGTTGCTAGTGCAGCTGAGAATGGTACCACTTCCTATACACGTCACATCAGCCATTTGCCAAACACAGTTGTCAGACTGACTGCGGAAACAGTAAAACACTTGTACTTAACGTTCCCATTACTTCACACGCCAAAAACGGTGACGCGGACTGTACGGTTCACTCTGTATATACTGTATAAAGGCTTCAGGAGCTGCCTCCTTTTTGCAACGAAACGATTGGGAGCTCAGCTCCAATTCCACTGTAACTTACTACCAAATGCTCGGAATCACACCGTTTTTTCACTAGAAGATCGGATATATATTTTTAACGTAAGAAATAAACAAAACATTCATTGACCAAAAAATGAAGCCACCTCCTTTTTGCAGGAAGCTCTTCAATTATAGCAGGATTTATTCAATGATATTCTTTATTACAGGTTTAACTATAAATAAAAAATGATTAAAAGTACTATTTGTAATCAATCTACCGCTGTGGAGTAACGGTCAACGCGTCTGGCCGTGAAATGAGCGGGCCCGGGCTCGAATCCTGGTTGGGACATGTTTCGCTATCATTAATTCACATATCATCATCATCATCATCATCATCATCATCATCCATACATTAGCCGGGGTTCAGTTCACGGTGCAACGTGCTGTACAAAAGCGCGGCCGTTCGTCTACCCAATCATTCACAGGATAGGAGTGGTAAACACGATAAGCCTAAGGTTGCAGTGTAAGCCTTCGGGTCCCTCCTCCGTACAAGAGAAAAAAAGAAAAAACTATTTGTAATTATATTTGCAGGAGTAAATATAATAGTCTTTCCTCAACGTACCGTACCGGAGCATATTATGTCATGTCATATATCACAAATTATGTATTTAATGCACGAGTAATTATCTACATTAATAAATGGAGAAATATTCATTGGAACGTTTTATTTTGTTTTTAATTTTAAGTCCCTTACAATTTAGTTTAAATCTCTCGACAATTTTTGTTAATTTTCGATCCTCTAAAACTGGTCCTGATAATGATAAAAAACAGCGATAATAATACTGGAACCTAATCAGAATGGTATCACTTAAAACCTAAATACAGTCAACTTCGGTTATGGTGAACCTCTTCGGACCAGCATATTTCGTTCACTATATCCGAGGTTCACTAAAACCGAAGTGTCTGTTTTTATACTATTGACGTTGCTATACGTAGAATATTAATGTCCACTTGGTACAGACCACGTTCAATATCAGTAATAATATTCGATTTATCTTCCAACTTAAACACTTTACGCTTCGACCTTCTGAATGTTCACGGTTCGAAACTTGAATCTAATCTGGCATCTCTTCCCACTAGAGGTATGCCTACTGTGTACTCGGCCTTGGAATTTCCCCGGGTTCACTTTTATGAAGATGCGGTAGGGAGAGTTGAGGATCATTATACTGTAATCCTTCTTGTATTTACCCTTTGGCCATCACTCTACTCCCTGTTACAAAAGAAAACACTTCCTCTTCCTATTCTTCGAATAACCTCTTTTAAAGAAGTCAGAGGAACACCATAGACGACGAGTTCTACGCCACTAGCGCCATGGTCGACCGAAGCTGGACTGGGATAAATCAACGCACGAGGAACGTAGTCACAAGGCTAGCAGTGCCTGGATGTCACTTCAAAGTGTGCAGCACAACACAGTTCCATACAGTGTCCGAGAAGTGTGTCTGTGAATTCTGTGATGCAAAGTGTGACAAATACCACGTCCTGCAGTGTACCGAGTGCCCGAAAACAGTGACCGAACTTAGCACCGAAGACTAACAAACAACATATGCATACTTGTGCGCATTTCTTCTTTATTAAAGAAGTCAGAACTAATCCTTCCTTTCTCCCTCACTGCGTACACTATTCTCTTTAACATGTTTAAAGCTGTCCAGGAAGCTGAACAAATCCTTTGTCTTTCAATCCACATAATGAGTAGATGATTTGAGATTTTGTTCTGAACATATTATTGCAAGTTTATAGGAGAAACGGTTTCCTAAATCACCATTTTGGCCATTTTAAAATTACATTTTCTTGGGGAAGTTCTAGTTTTAAGTTCACTATAACAGAAGTGAGGGTTCACTATAAACGGAAATATTAATGTACTTTTTAATGTATGCGGGTCGGGACCAACGATTTAGGTTCACTATAGCCGAATGTTCACTATATCCAGAGTCGACTGTATTATCAATTTCTTTGAATAGTTAAGCATGAAGAGGTCAACAGAATTAATGACCGATCCAGGTCTTCAGCTGTGAGACCATGACTCTGCAACTTGTAGGCCTAAGTGATTCGAAAACTTTGGAGAAATAAATTCTCAACACAGATTGAAAATACAAATTATTATGATCTTATCAAACTTAAAAATCTTAAACTTCAACTCAATACTGGCTGAACATTGAGGTTTTTCTATGATATCTTAATGCCATTGCAAACATTACATTGTACAATGAACTGTTTTTCCATAACTTCACTTTACAAGCTGTTAATCTTTTCCAGATCTTATCTAAACGTCGTACTTTCGCTTGCATAGCAAAGCATAATTCATGCTAAAACCTTACACAACTACAATCTAGTATGTTTTGTATCAAAGAACAATTCATGATTTATTACTATTGTCAACGTTTCGTTAACTTTTATGTCTGGTACGTCTAATTTAAAAAAAAAATGACATCTATCCAAGTTATATATCATTGCTTAAAATATTGCTTCGCAGTTCGAATATATGGCATTCTAACGGCTATTGATGACCTACGATATATTTTTGTTAAATATACTGTAAGTAAATTGTCAGAGAGTGACATTAAATCCACATTTTTTTAAATAAATACGTACATTTTCCATATTCATGGCAATGTATCAAGACGTGAAAGATATCCTACTTCTTGAAATTAATAGCCTATACCATATGTCCCAGAACAACTAACAGGGACAGTGGTTTCATATCCTCATATGTAACAACCCTCCTACATCTATATTAAGTGCTAAATTACATAACTCTAATGGTTGCCTTATACATTAATTACATTTGTAATAAATTACGTAAAATAATATATTATTTGTTTTATTGAGGAATTACTTGTCAATAAGTTTATTACGCACAATATAGGCCTACTTAACATTATTTCAATCGGTAATTATGTATGGAATTATAGGATGGGGTAGCTTATTTAAATCCAAGTTTAATCCACTTTATTTATTACAGAAGAAAATAATTAAAATATGTCTTCATAAACCTATTGATTTTCCATCTTAAAAATTGTTTTTAGACTTTAATGGTCTTAAAATAAAACAAATTTATTATATTGTATTAATAAAATTTATACATAAAAGTCGAAATAATTGTGAATTGTATTCTCATAGTTATGAAACAAAAGGTATGAATTCTTTAAGACTGTTTGAACCAAAATGCTACACTGCTACAGTATTTAATCATAGTAGTAATTTAGGCTCAATAATATATAACAAATTTGTATTTAAATATCCTAAACTTATCAATTCTAATAGTTATAGTATTAAATTTAAAAAGTTATGTATGGATTTAAAAAAAATTGAAAAATTGTAAATTTAAATTTATATATTCTTATTGCTTAGTAGACATAAGACAAATTGTATTATATACTTCTTAATTTCAATTCAGGAATCCGCCCCTGAGCACGAGTTCTACTCTTTCAAAGGGGAGCTAAAGTTTTTGTGTTTATACAGTGAAACCTGTTTAAATCGGAACCTGAATAATCCGGAATCCTGTCTATTTCGGAACAATTTATTGGTCCCGGCGAAATTTGTATGTATTGTATTATGTGTAATTTTTCCTGAATAAAACGGAAACTGTCCAACGCGGAAACGGAAACTGTCTGCTACTGTTCAAAACGGAAACGATATTTTGGACATACTATATTTTGTAATTATATTTTGAAACAGCGTGTAATTTCAAGGAATATACGAAATATGTAGGTCACTAAGATAAAAACAAGTTTCCTCTGCAAAATTCTAGAGGGTACGAGAGTGTGTTGGCCTGTCGGTCATAAATTTTATTATCCTGTTGACTAGGCAGACGAGTCCCTTCAAAGATTTTCAATGCTTCACACCCATATACTGTCGTAGCATAAATGCATAAAATGTGGCATTAACATTAAGTGATGAAGTAAAAGTTATTGAGATAAAGGAAAATTAGAAACAAAGTCTATGTGAAATAATATTGAAGTACAGTTGTGGAAAACTCAGGTGTGACACTTTAAAAAATAAAGATCATAATGAGTGAGTGGCGTGCGGCCAATATTGGTGACACAAAAGGAACCAGAAAGCAACTGTTTATGTGGAAATAAATTAACTGTTGTGAGAGTGGGTTCTTCATGACCTTTCAAAGAACAAGCCAATTTCTGGATCTGTTCTGCAAAGCAAGCTATTGACTGGGAAGGAAATGAAATAAACCAGAATTCAAGGCTTCTAATAGATGGCTCCTAGTCTAATTAATTAATAATGTACAGTGATATGCAGTACAGTATGAGAGTATAGTGTTAGATATTAAATATAATGAGATTAGTAAACTTTAGTAATGTTTAATTACTAATGAGTGAGTTACGATAATATTTATACAGAAAATGAGATTTTAATCAAGATGATTCACCAATGTAATAAGCGACAGAAAGCTTATTTAATGTGATGAATGGTAAATGGAATATTTTGTACTTCTTGCAGTTTGGGACATGCCATTTTGTTTTTCATGTATATGAATGACAAAATATTCCATTTTAATGTCACACCTGAATAATACGGAAACCTGTACACAACGGAAAAAATTAGGACTATGTCACTTCCGTCTTGAACAGGTTTCACTGTATTATATTTTATGTTACAATTATTAGCAAAATAAATGAATAAATAAATAAATAAAATGTTACATGTTTTTGAAAATCACAAAGAGAAAAAACATGATGTGGATGGAAGGCAATTACAACTAAATATAATGTCTATTATCTCACAATGCATTTACCTTAACCGTTAACTTCATTATACAAGGTGCTATCTAATAGACTCATTTAGGAAACATCTGGGGAATGAACAGAGGACCTAAAACAAAACAGTTGACACAAATATGCAGTAAAATTCACTTTGTTTTTAAATTATAGGTACTTATGAGTTAAAGAACTTGCGAATTCTAAATGAGGCAGTAGAGCAAGTGGACAGCTTCAAATACTTGAGGTGTACTGAAAGCAGTAACATCAGCTGCGGCCAGGAAGTGAAAGGAGGATAGCAATAGCCAAGAAAGCTTTAAATACAAAATGAGCATCTTCTGCGGATCTTTGGAAAAGGAACTAAGGAAGAAACTGCTTTGTATGAAGTGTAGCATTGTATGGGGCAGAAACATGGACATTACGACGAAGTGAAGAGAAGCGAATAGAAGCATTTGAAATGTGGTTATGGAGAAGAATAGAATGTGTGAAGTGGACAGACAGAATAAGAAATGAAACTGTGTTGGAAAGAGTGGGTGAAGAAAGAATGATGCTGAAACTGATCAGGAAGATTAAAATGAATTGGTTGGGTCACTGGCTGAGAAGAAACTGCCTACTGAAGGATGTACTGGAAGGAATGGTGAACAGGAGAAGAGTTTGGGGCAGAAGAATATACCAGATGATAAACCAGACCATTCCAAGTGGGCAACCATCGTGAAGCCGCGTGACAGCAGCCGTGCCGAAGCCAGCGAGCCTCAGAGAGAGACAGCGAGTGAGTGGGATGGCTGAGAGGGAGACACGTGTGGAAGGGGTGGAGTGAGCCAGTGAGGTGCATGGACGGCACATTTTATGACACACAGAAAGAATTGAAGAATTACAATAATCAGCCTTTACAAAATAATACAACGAAATAAAATAATCCTTTTTCCCCCCGTAGTTAGGAAGACAACTGACATTTCTTTGATTTCACCAACTTAGCTATGTTAGGGAAAATTGTTTGATCAATCAGAATGAATGCGTAACACTGTTTCCAACGCAACATCGGAGAAACATGACCTAGTTTTACTCTTATTCAGGTTTATGACTGAGAATATGTGTTCGCAAAGGTATGTAGAGCCAAACACAGCAATTAACTTGCATGTGAATGCGGGAACTCTTTTTGTGCCAAGTTCTTATAAAGCGAGGCCGCCTGAAATATTGCAATATCTATTTTTCAAAATTTGTGACATTGAGTCATAAAAATGTTCACCAAGTTCCTGCATGCGACGAGAGATTGTTTGTGGGGAGAGACTAATTGACTCAAATAACGTCATCAGGGAAGGACACAATAACAGTGAAATTGAAATCATGCACTCCTTAACAGACATTCCTTCCGTAAAAGACCGGTTACTTTTGGCGATATTTAGAGCAATAGTATAACTTGCATGTACAGCTCTTTCGGAACTCGGCTCAATATGCTGCGGAAGAAAGGGAAAAATTAAATTTTAACGGCATTGCCACTATACAAAAATACATACATAGTTAAAAGGACAGAAAATCCTTTAACAGTTTTCTGATACATTGTTGACAACTGTTCAAAATAAACTTACTATAACCATTAATTTAATTATATTGCTTTAAGAGTACTTAATTAGTTGAAATTATATTTATCTCGTCGCAAGAAAACTGTATTTTGGCTTCAGGTTCGTTATTAATGTCTTCCTTCCTCTCTTCGCCGATAATACGGTGAGCGTGGGTATCAGAATGTTTAACTTCAAAGTGATGCTTAATGTTGTACGTTATTGCCCGTACATTGATATGGCATATTAAACATTGAACATTGTTTTCGCAGATTGGACAACAAATACAAGCCCTACCATTCATTCATAGTATTCTGCCCAAGGGCAGGTCTTTCATGATAGCCAGAAGACTCGATGCACTTGATATGGTCCTGTTTGTACACCATAATATTTGAAGATTAGCAACTATAGCAGGAAATAGTTCAGTAAATGTGCGTCTTGGCGTTCATTGAACCTTGTTTCGCATAGTTCTAATAACCGTGTTTTCTTTGATTTTCACACCAGTTTAAACATGTTTATTTTAACACCTCACTAGCTAACACTGTTCCTAAAAATATTTCATATCGCATTAACAACAGCAAGGCAGTTTGTTATAAAAGGCATTGCTAGGTAATCACTGAGAATCAACTTCAAACGAAGAGATGAGCAGTGCACAAATATGGCTCTTGGAAAAAAATTGGGAATTCTCTGTTGAACACCTCTTATGTGGCCACTGATATTTGCTGCCTCATCTACTAGTTTATTCATATTATGTCCCAATTTTTCGCAGGTTTTCGGAATAACTGTACATATATTTTCAGCGGATGAATCATTGATCTGGATAAGGCAGAGAAAATTTTGGGCATTATACAGTGCTCTCATTTTACGAGGAAAGTAGATTACAGCGGAACCCAGGTGTACACTTTCCTGCGTGTCGTGCTTGCACCGGCGAGGTGCGTATTCCTTTACTACCGGAAAATCAAGACAATAACAAAATTGCAACTACTGAATAAAATAAGTCCACGAATTTAAAATATTATTAAAATTCATGTATACAGGTTTATTACTCACTATTTATTTTAGATACCGTTGAAAATGACATTCTTCCGCAGTAAGACATGCCTCACATCGTTTAAACAAATTATTTGCTACTTTCTGTAATTCCACTTCGGTAATGAACTGTAACTATTGCACGTGTTTTTTCGGCTTTCAGTTCTTCTATAGTACGAGGATTATTTCGATAAACTTTGTCCTTTAGTTTTCCCAAAGATAATAATCACAGTAAGTTAGGTGGCTGATCTAGCAGCCATAAACCTGTACTGATTATCTTATCGTCAAGAACTGGACGTAAAGTGTCTGTGGAATTATGAGCAGTATGTGCTGTGGCACCGTCCTGTTGATAATATCCATAATTCTTTTCTTACTTGTCTATTCATTAAGAAATGGACGCAACATTGTTCTCACATACTCATCTGAATTCACGCGGTCTTCAAAAAATATAGGCCCAATTATCCGCCGCGTGCTTACCTCACACCATACCTACCTCTATTTTAATGGGATGCAATGGCACTTTCCGCATAATATACGGATTCTGAGTACACCACATTCGCACATTTTGAGAATTTACATGTCCACAAAGATGGAACCATGCCTCGTCAGACATAAACATAACTGTGGAACCAAATTTCCACTGTAAACACTTTCACGAAACCAATAACAGAACTTTATTCTTACGGCGAAATCTGTCTGGTGAAGTTCCTGCTGAAACCTTTATGTATATGGTCTAAATTTCAACAGTTTAATTGCCTTGTGGGCCGATCCCATGGATATGTTCGTTACCTGCGCTAGACGTTTAAGTGATTTTCTGGGTCTCTTCTAACTGCGCCCGAATACCTCCAAGTTTATTTTCAGTTAAAACGTGTCTTTTTCGTTTTCTCTGTATATTACAAACTGAACCTGTTGTACGCTACTTTTTCATGAACTTTGAAACGCAGGATTTAGTAGAAATGCTAGAGTCAGGATATTTACGAGCAAATCTCCGAACGCATCTTTTATAGTTCAACTGTATACTTCATTTTCCAATCGATTACTTAATACACAAGCAACAGTCACACAAACGTTCCGGTACAATTCTCAGAAGCAACTAACTGCTGGGATGTTTTGTAGAACTGGCTTCCCATGCTGCGGTCGGGAGAGCAGGAAGTTGGGCGGCGACGGAATGATGCAGTAGCTGCTGGTGGTCAAAATAATGAGTGTGCTACAATTTCTATATTGGGCTACTGTATACACTTATACGTATTTGTCTTAATTTGAGACTCGCCTAGTGACGAAATATGAAATCCATACGACGTTCCTTCCTACTGCAGAACCTGTCAATTACCCTGGTGTTAAACCCTTCATCTTGGACATCATACTCTTTTCTATTGACATTGTTGCAAGAGCAGTGAGGCGATCCTGGGACATAGTGTTCCTTAAAAACTTTTTATGCGTTTTAAGCAAGAAAAACATCTTTCTGGCTCAGCAGTGGTGGGGTTGTTGTAACCGAAATATTTAACAACTTCGTTATTTCATAGAATGGATCCTGTGAATTGTTGGAGACTATGTATTGTAACAATTGAACAGCTCCATCTATATTTCGGAAGTCTGGTCTTCCATATAGAACTCAAAGTTGTGTCTTTAACACTCTTTTGTTCAGTACAGTATAGCTGTTGACAGCAACTTCGCGTTCAGGAAAATTAGGCTATGCGAAAAATTGACAGAAAATTTGCTGTTTAATAATTTTGTTGCGTCTAGGTAGCTTACAGACTGGAAACGATGAATAGTTTCCTGAATTATACGGTCACATACTTCCTTGGCATTATTTCCTGGGATTCCATTTTCTGTCTCCTGCTGACTGATTCAGGAGGAACCTCAAAAAGCAGGTAGACGGCAGCAGCAGTCGGACACTTGAATTACCAAATACATTGTAAATAGTTCCGAGTTCTTCCACAAACAAGCATTCTTTCGTTACGCTTTACTTTTGCAATCTCCAAGCTGTGTTGTGCTGAAGCTGACTACAGCACTTCCCCGCGTAAAAATAGCCAATCAGGGCAGTGATTTCAGCTTCGCACATGCGCATTAATTGTCTACATTCTCATGTAGAGTTTTGAGTAGCACATTGTACTCCCTGAGGCACCAAAGAGCTAAGAGCGAAGACTAAACACTCTATAACGTGTCATGAACATAACCACGGGAAATTACCAAATGACAGATCAGATACTATGGTGGTATTACAAATACATGTGAGCAAAAATTATCATTGCGCTGTAGCACTGTAGCACATAAGGACGGGCCGCCCCTGGAATGATGAGAAGTTCCTTCGTAAATTGAGAGCACTGTAACATTATAGGCCTACATACTCACATTTGATGCACAATGGAAATTATTGTTTGCCTGATACATCTGAAGTTTCATCTTCTAAAATAGCAAAACTTTACATTCTCAGTATTAACCATTGCGACACATGTTACTTGCAGCTCCTACTATTTGCTACTAGGGTACAATATTCCACAGGAGTATATATTTGATCACAACGTTAGCAATGCAAATAACCTATCACAAGGTAAAAAGGAATGCCCTCTTATTGAGAACCTGTGAAATATTTTATTAAACCGTCCACTTTCTACAAGAACCATGGACATTCTATTGAATGTGTGATTCCGATTTTGCCCTAGGCGTTAGTCAGATAACAAATGAAACTCCTTAATGTCACTGCGAGAGAGTTGTTGATGTAATCGTAAATTAACGAACAAACCTCATTTGCTCCTTTTCTGGGTATGCCCTCATGATACATGAACACTCTGAAGCTTTTGTTCTGCAAGGTGCATATACCAAGTTGCAGAACTTCTTGCTCCTTCTCAGCTGCACTTGTAGTTCACCTTGCGCAGCAAGTTTGATATTGGGAGACAAATTTTGGTGTGAAACTCTTCACAGGTGGAGTACACATGAATTTGAGGTCGTCCAAATTTATAATCTAAATGTTCTCCAAAGTATTTCAAATAAAATTCACATTCCAAATGTTACACTTCAGAGTGCTTTACTCTAAACCAGGGGTAGTCAGCACAGAGCACGCTGGGGCTAGTCTCTCTTACCCGCGGAAAACGCAGTGCACTAGGGTGCACTCCGTAGCTGTTAGCGGGAATGCTCTCTATCTCTCCCTGTTGCACAAAAGTGCACCCGGGACAGCACCGCGTACCCATTGTTCATTTCAGCGAGTGCTGACGACCACTGCTCTAAACGGTCCATACATATCCTTGACAGTCAGTCTGGCATCAAGATACCAAGTATTTTTTCGAGCATAATGTGTCTTTTCTCGAGAATGACTCTACATGATCATTAATCAACTTGCATACATAGCCTGGCACAGCTCATGGTTTTGGATTTTGTCCTCTTATCACGAGGAGTTAGACCTTCAAACATGAGATTTTTAATGCTTTAAACTCGCGTACTTGATGCAATGATAAGAATGCTTTCTCACATACTTCCTTTCTGCGGGTGTTTACCATCACAAAATACTTGTATGATGCCTAATGTTTTGAATCGCCATTATTACCACTTCTTGGTCTTCGACGGTGTACTTCACGGCATTCAATGAGGCGCTGAAGATGAAGGTCTTGTGTATCTTTGGTGTCCAAGTCATACAATGTCGTAAATACTTCTAGTCTTTCCTCTTCACTAAGATGTTAAAAGCAGTCTTTTGTATATAGGATACAAATACCTAATATAAACAGCTGTAGTTCAACAAACCTAACGCCTCCATTAGCAGTGTGATATTAGTAGGTTATGTCCATTTGCCCACAAGATTATCCTTGAACTTTGGCAGCAACAGTTTGTCCTGAATAATTAATATATGCAGTACTCTTAACTCTTCTTTTCTTATCTTATTTGTGGCACACACTTCTGAATTACGCTCCCTTTTTCTCTTTAAAAGTTAACAATAATTAATATCGTCAACTACCTCCATCTTTAACTCTTGTAGACAGATCAGGTAAGCCAACACGAAAAACAAAGTTTCCCTAGCAGTTAGTGTTCCTGGACAAAGCTCATTTCACCATTCATAGCAATTATCCATAGGCCTATATTAAATTTTAGCTTCTTATATGGAGAAGGTGTGTCCTTTCAATACTAATCGACAGATCGACCTAAAAAACAATTAAAACGTATGTAACTCAAAATGGGCAAAAATGTGACAAAACCTCTTTCAATAATCACCAATTGAATAAAATTGTTTCCTTAGAGTAGGCTAGCTATGGCCACTTTCGAAACCAGTTTCAATTCTCTTTTACCGAACTCAGTTGCTGAAAAAATAAATGACTCGTTAGGCACAAATAAGCCATTTGACATTTTATATCGGGCGCGGGTTCGGTTCCTGCTTGGGTTGATTACCTGGTTGAGTTCTTGCCGAGGTTTTCCCCAACAATCAAGCAAATATACAGTACTGGCCGGCCATACTGTATTGAAAACATATTGCTTCCGTTATTGTTTCATATATTGGCGAGATAATTCCTATTGAAGTACTAGATTTGTATTTTTTTTAGTTATTTCACGAAGCTTTATCAACTACTCTGGTTATCTAGCGTCTGAGTGAGATGAAGGTGATAATGCTAGCGAGAAGAGTCCAGGGTCCAGCGCCGAAAGTTACCCAACATTTGCTCTTAAAGGGTTGAGGAAAATTTTCGAAAAAAAAAAAACTCAACCAGGAACTTGTCCCATCCAGGATTTGAGCCCGAACCCGCTCGTTTCACGGTGAGATAGGCTGACAGTTACTCCACAGCGGTGGACTAGATTTTGATTTTGTTAAAATCTTCCTGTAACGTCTGTGGACACATGAATTTTCTAAATATGAAATAAATAGTTAATTTTACATATTTAATAATTAGATATTATCTAGATATTATTTGAAAAGAGAAACTTTATGACCTCAAAATTACTGGATTCACGGAATGTTTAAAGTAAATTCGTCACGTTCATTGACATATCATGTCCACTGATGAGACAGTTCATCAACGGACTACACGAAAAGCTAATTTTAATCAATTTGAAATTTATTTGAAATTATTGAATGTTATAGAGGTAGATTTACAAACAAAAAAACACAGAGCTCAAATATAAACACCTGTATTCTAGCGCCACCCAAATGAGTAAAAATCGTGTTTGAGACCAGTTCAGCATTACTTACTTATTACTTACTTATGGCTTTTAAGTAACACGGAGATTCATTGCCGCCTTCACATAAGCCCGCCACCGGTCCCTATCTTGAGCAAGATTAATCCAGTCTCTACAATTATATCCTACGTCCCTCAAATTCATTTTAATATTATCCTCCCATCTACATCTCTGCCTCCCCAAAGATCTTTTTCCCTCCGGTCTACTATTATTAACATTAATTACTTAGTGCAGTATTGCTATTATTATAAACTATTCATTTGGTACTAATATTATAACTATGCCTAAAACATAATATTTACAGATATTAATACGTATATAATGAAAACATAATATTTACAGGAAAGAATACTTTAAAAGAGTCAAGTAAAATAAATGATATACTTGGGGTCGTTTAGGGACATCTCGACACGCCTAGGGAAAATGTTAATTTTGGAACCAATTTATGTAATTTTTATTCTACTTCTTTCCCTTAATATGTATGGACATGTTTTCCGTACATTTCACATATCTGGTGACGTGTGATCATCTGTATTTTAATCCCTTCAGACCTGAATTTATATTTAAAAAAAATTGAAAAAACAAAAACTGGTCACATAATCATTCTGGGGATTCAAAATTCCCAAATCATGTCTTCACAGAAAATAAAAATTTGGGGACAATTTTGATCCCTGGGGCCTCAAAATTTTAAATTTTATTTTTAATTCAGGTATAGAAATGTTTCAAAAGTAATATTCTCCATTTCTATCACATTGAATTTTTCAAAATAATTAAAAGTATCGAAGACATTCCAAAAAAGAAAAAAGAAACAGTGTGCACTATAATGTACACAAGGCCTGAAGGGGTTAAAAATACAAATCGATGTCGAAGTGTCGACTTCTTCCATAATGGGGGAGATTTCGACATAGTATGACAAACATAGGAAATACTTTAACACCCTAAATTTACAACACAAATTTTGTTCTTGAAATATACCTAATTATTTTATAATATTCTTACTCACGTTGCTCACATGTGGATTTTTCATCCTTGCCACTTTCCACTCATGCCTAGTGAAATAATTTTTGGCAAGTCTAAACCTCACTGAAACCAAAGTTCTCTAGCATTGTCATCGTAGTAATACCCATAATACACGCCACAATAGGTTTTTTTTTGTTGTCCAGATTATTTGATGAACTAGCTTCCTCCTCATACACGCTGAGCGTTAGATGGCTTTCATCTGTGGGGAAGCCTAATTTCTTTTTTGCTGTTTAATCTTCTTTAGCTGTTTCCTATAGTTTTCATTTGAATCTTGCAGTTTTCTCTTTTGCCACCAGATTAAGTGTTAGCAGCGGAACTGGTGACAGTTTCTCAAAGAAAGTTTCGGTAGGTGAGGAATTAGGCAAGCCTAATGTCCTTGTGCAGGTGGTGTCTGTGGTGTTCTTGGGGTAGTGGTAATGTCTTCTTCAACGCGAATTTCACATCAATTTTCGGCTAGAACCAGATTGTACCCAAACATGTTATCCATATATTCTTCAGGATCAAGGCGAAAGATATGCCGAACTAATTGATATTCAATGTTTGTATCGAGAATTGTGACTTTCCTTATTTGTCCGGTATCAGTGAAAATTAAAAGTTTAATTAAGATTGGTTCAATGGAAGATAAGTAGTTTCATACACGCAAGGTGACACACAGGGAAAAAAACACAGATATACGGAAAAATGGCACTAAAAAGATTAATGAAAGTTTGCGAACTTTTCTAAAACAAAAAAAAAAAACATTTTGATAGAGACAGCACCACAGAGCATCTAAGAAGGACCACAATTCATTTAAAAAAAAGACGACAAATCCTAAATATAGATAATTTTTTTTAGGATAATCACATTGGCGCCTTTACTAATCTGTAAAGTGTATATACAATAATTTGTGCATCTACAAATACCACGCATGTCCAGTCAAAGTACAATAAACTAAAGATGGTATCTTACATTTTATGACCGAAAAGAAGAATGTAACTCACTTGTGTTATATTTATTGCCTTCTGTGAACGTAAAGCATAAGTTTGAGCCACGAGATTCACTTACACAGAGATTACAAACACAGTCAACAAGTTCGAACTTTTTTCTCTAGGAACGGTGCTCGCAATGGCTACTTTTCTTAAAAGTGTCGAGATCTCCCAGGATGACCCTAACTATTTCGTTTTTTATTTTTTTATTGATGAATTTCATTAGTTCAGATTTTTAAATAAAATAATAGATTCATTTGGGGCAAAACGTGAGCTGTGTTTTAAACCAGCAGGTGTAAAACGTTAGGTTCAAATAATGTATTTTTGTGCTGTTTCTTCTTGCATAACTTTTTCTCTTATTCGTAGTTTAAAATAGAGCGAAAATGAGGAATACGGATAGAAGAAGGGAATGTAAAAATTTGAGCACGAGAACCAAATCGTACCTAGTGTCACGTTTGTAGTCGCGCGAAATATTTAAAGTGGATTTAATACAAAATACCAAAATTTTATCTAGACGAATAATGTAGTTTAATAAAGTTAGCAAGGATAAAGGCAAAAACATGCAAAGAATCACTTTTATCCCAATTGTAAATTTCGGAAAATGTAACATTCAAAATGCATATTTTCTGGAGAATTACCCATATACGCCTCAATGCTTAAATAATTAACTGACATCCATGTACCTGGGAAAAAACACATCGAAACATAAATAATGCAATTGAAAAAATTGCAACAAATATATAATGTGCCGCAAACTACACACTAAATTTTCTCAAACATACAAAAAAAAAAAAAAAAAAAAAAAAAAACAAGCAAACAAACAAAAACAAAAAACTAGGCACATATTTAATTCTTCACTTATATATATATATATATATATATTTTATTTTTAATAGGTTATTTTACGGCGCTGTATCAATATCTTAAGTTATTTAGCGTCTGAATGAGATGAAGGTGATAATGCCGGTGAAATGAGTCCGCGGTCCAGCACCGATAGTTACCCAGCATTTGCTCATATTGGGTTGAGGGAAAACCCTGGAAAAAATCTTAACCAGGTAACTTGCTCCGACCGGGATTCGAACCTGGTTTCGCGGTCAGACGCGCTAACCGTTACTCCACAGGTGTGGACTCTACTTAATTAGTTTCATAGCATTAAAAACAGTATCTATTATCAGGCAGTACATCTCATTTGACGATATGTGTCAGAGGAAGAACAATTGTTTGTATCCATCTGAGGTCTGACTAATGTAATACGGAGCTAGTCAGCGATGTATGCAATGGAGGGGGAAAGGAATTGGCCACCCTACCCCATTATATCCTGGTCTAGTTGCCTCATAAGTGATGCCTTGTTGGTATCACTTTTGAGGTTCAGACATGTCTTCGGACAGTTGACTAAACAAGAACATATGAGACTTGGGAACAAATCATTTACCCTCTATAATTCAGTAGGTCTAAATTCTGTGTAATTAAACCACAAAAGAAGAAGAAGAAGAAGAAGAAGAATTGCGGCTTGAATACTGTAGTAGTTTTGAAAATCAATTGAGGACCTGGATACAATAACAGCGTAAGTCTACTCACGCTGTTATTGCGTAAGCATCATTTCCAAAATCCTTAAACCTTCTGCTCTTGGATAAACGTCTTCTTAATTCCGTCCGCAGCTCCTAGAAATCAGGAGCTTACAGAAATGGTTGCCATGTGCTACGCTCTTAATGCTATAGCGTGAATTAGAGATGGCCGATATTTCACAAACCGATATTTTGTCACAGGTATTTTTTTGTCACAGATAAACCTGTGACTGATGACGCAAAATATCTGTGACAAAATATCGCTATCGAAATCTGCTCCGTATTCAGTACTCTGTGACTGATATTTTCTCCTCTACGTCGTAGGTTTGCGCTTGCGCATGATACAATAACAGCAATCTGGCGGTAGTTTCTCCATCTTATTATAAATGATGTAGTTATTACACGATTTAAATAACAACATCATTGGTTACCAGTACTTAATCTTGTGTAAAATTCTGTCTGAACAACTGTTTTGTTTTGTAATTATTTTCCAGTGTTTTTCCGAATACTTATGTTTCATTAATTTTTATTCTGTGACTCAATATTATAATGTTAATGCACGACTTAAATAATTTATCTATTATATTATATGCAATAAAAAGGATCAATTTTTAAAACGATTAGGATAATCATATAACCTCAATTTCTGCATACCCAACTACATTTAAAAATGATCAACTGGTTGAATATCTATAATATAACCCTTTTAACTTTTGACATATTACTGTTCAGTTAGATAAGTATTTATTTGTTAATGGTACATATACATAATTTCTTTGTTGAATTTTCCCATATAAATCACTGATGAGTGGTGTATATAGAGAAATCGTATTTATATTTCACTGCTCTTCAATATTTCCTGCTAATTTTTATCGGTGTGACAAAATATGGATGTAATTCATGCACATTGTGCTTAGGTATCGATATAAAATATCGGTGTGACAAAATCACCGATAAAAATAACATGTATTTAATTGTCACAGTCACAGTTGTCACAGATACTTGAAAATATCGTTTAAGCTCATCTCTAGCGTGAAGAGGACAAAATGGCGCCTACTAGTGAGGCGAGAACAGTGCATAAAAGTGATGAGGGAAATAAAAACGTTAAACTGAATCATAATCATGTTAATTAATTCAAAGAATCATCCAAACCTGTTTTCCAATCACAGTGCATTCATGTTCATCTAATGAATTAGTCAAAACTTTTATTTAAATAATATTTCTGCATTCCATGCAATAACAGCGTATGTTAACAAAGTTTAATTATTTATAGTCTATCCTTGAAATCATGCAAGATATTCAAGTATAAAATTTAGAAATGTCTTATTTAATTGTTAACAACAATCTATGTAACTTTTAACATCACACTAGTGTTAATTGTTCAGTTATTCAAATTTAAAACTTTGTCTTTCAATTTCTCAAAGTAACTTAAATCTACTTTTGCTGTTATTGTATCTAAGTCCTCAATTGCATGTATATGTACGATAATTATTTACGGAGAAAATCATGGTTTTTAACGAAACAACGTATCCAGACACTGCATTGAAAGTTAATAGGCTTAATAAATAGTATTCATCTCTCACCTGAGGAACAGTTAAGCTATTTTCTGAACAACTGTAACAATAATTTAAGCCAAATACTAATCTAGACCCAAATTTTACGATAAAAGTGGAGGAATATGCTTCTCAGCCTTTACCGTCCACTCTACAGCAGGCCTTCACAAGGTTTGCGCTCTCCGAGCCGTCTCACAACTCATGAGCGGAATGCAGTTATTAGCTGCGCTCTGTATAAGGGTGGACTGGAAGAAGGGGTGATCTCGTACAAAATATACACACAAGTAAGAACTATTACGAGTGTTTATGAAATGAATTCTCGTTCAGTGATTACAAAACTATCTTGGACTATTATTAATTAATAAAGAAATATTTATTTTACAGAAATAATAGAAATTCTATAGCTACTTAAGTGTACAATATCATTTTGTTATATTTTTATTTATCAGTACATCAAAACGAGGTTTTATGCTGTTGGCAGCTGAAAGGAACAGTAGGCCTACTGATCGTAATGAAACATCAGTTACAGATGTTCGATGTCTGCCTTTGCTATAGTTGATTATAGAAAACAGTTGCTCACAAATATAAATGTTGAGCCCAACATAACAATCATTTTCACAGCCAGCCTGTGTAGTCGTGGATTTTATTGCTAATGTTAATCTTGTAAAACTCAACCGGAATAGTAGTATTATTCAAGCGATCTTTAGCCCTTAGGTCACATTGAAGATCAATAAGTTCGAGCTGTAAATCGTTAAATGTTAAATGTTACGTTCCGTCTTTTAGATTCCTCCATACTGTACTGTAGCAGTAGGTAAGCAACGTGAAAGTTACTGATAATAGGCCTACACACTGCACTCCACTAGATAGCTGAGTGGTCGTTTCCCTCTCCTCTACCTACAGCAAGTCTATGTCATTCTGACGTATCTTCCTCTCCGTTTCGGCGAGCGGTAAACACAGCTCTCCCGCTCCGAAGGAGCGCGCGCGCTCGTTGAGCGCTGTTTGTGCAGGTATGCTATACAGTTATCGCAAGTTAAAATTGTTCTTCCCACCAGCACAAGTAAAAAATGAAATAAAGTGAACTCCCTAAAGAAATCTGCTGATAGTGATCTAATAGTTCAACCTCTTCTAGAATATTTTCCCAAGAATATATTAGTGCACTTAACTCATTTATATGTTGTGCCCATTTCTATTTGACACTAGTTATGTTAAGTGTTTCATTTTTGAAACACTAACACTATCTAGTCAGGTTACTATAAACAATATGTGGTGATAACATGGTCGAGCGATACTGTATCATAACGACACTAGTTTGCGTGATAGAACTAAGGACAAGGTCAGGCCGTAGGCGAGAAGATACTACCGGTATTAGTCAAATCGAGCTATTAATTTCACTTACTATCACTTATGCTACATTACTTTCTCTTGTTACAAATACGCTAGTTCAGGGATGTCAAAGCGCCTGTATTACATGTTCATACTACAAGCAATACAATTCCAACAAGATTAACTTTTTTAGCAAGATAAAATACAATCATCGCTCTTAAGGAAATGTTATGCGGGTTCTTGACAGCACGCAGTGCAGGCGCTTTGACATCTCTGCGTTAGTCTATAAAATCTTATTATCAGACAGCGCATTTATTTTCTGTTCCCAAACGTACAGCGGATCGAGTAGTTTCTTCTGGTACATCTATTACGTCACGTGGTCAGAGTAGAATTGCAAGCAGGTACGCATGGGGTCATTAAATAACAAAGATTTAGTGTATTATAAACATACCCCTGTAACGCCATGTGAAGTAGAAAGAACATCCTCTTAGTTTAAACAAGTTTTATGTGATGTTCGTACAAGATTTCCATTTCATAACGTCAGAATATATATTTTCGTTCACGGCAACAGGATAGGTTTTGATAAATTAATTATTTGTATATTATTGTGTAAAATATAAATATTACTAATTTGTATATTGATTTTTGTTATTATTTTGTCGCTGTAACATTATGTTACGTAGGAAGAACTTTTTCTTAGCGTAAACAAATTTTTACTGGCAGTTATAGTAAAATGTATTAATTTCATAATCTGAGAATATTGTTTTTGTTCACCGTAACGGAGTTGATTTCGTTAAATGAATTAATTGTATATATTACATATACAGTATTTACAGTTCATGTGTATCATGTTTACTATTATGTTCTATAATATATATTGTATACACTAGTTCAGTATTATTATAGATTTAATTATATTTTCTGTCATAATATGTTGGTTGTTAAAATCTCACTGCTCAGTAGTAGCGGAGGGTGCATTCTTTCAAGTGATGTAAGTATGCACTGTTTGTGATATTTGTTGCTTGAAGAATGAAATATGAAAAACAAGGTATGTACTTTAACATTTTTCTTCATTTATTTATCAACAGTAATCTCACTAGAGGTTTTGATTTATCTAGAGAAAATTAAAGCTCGAGTGGAATTTAATTGACTATTACACGATTAGAAGAAAATATATAAAGATTAGAAGAAATAAAGTACTCTAATACAATAAAATATCAATTGACTTACTAAAATTCTATTTCACTAATGTTAGCTTCACCAAAACGTTTGAACGGAGCCGCCATTTTCAGTTAACTGTCTATGCGGTAAACAAATGACGATCGCAAAGCAACGTACTGTAAAGAATTTTCAGTTTGAAATGTTGGTAAACAAAAAAACAAATGGTAGGGAAGTAATAAAAACAGAAGAAAGTATGTCGAGATTAGAAGAAATAAAGTACTCTAATACAATGAAAAAAATATTAATTGATTTACTGAAATTCTATTTCACTAATGTTAGCTTCACCATAACTTTTGAATGGAGCCGCCATTTTCAGTGGACTATCTATGCGGAAAACAAATGACGATCGCAAGGTATGTTTTATAGTACCGTAAAGAATTTACAGTTTGAAATGTTGGCAAAGAAACAAATGCTAGTGAAGTGATAAAAACAAATAAATGCTAGGGAGGTGATAAAATTGTAGCGATAAACAGCCATGCTTGGTTGAAACACATCCTTTCGTACCGTTTTATTGGTCAAAAGTAGTATGACGTAGTAAAAATGTAATAGTCAATATAAAATGTAGGCTAGTTGAAACTCGCTTAATTATTTAAAAAAATTCACTGCATATAATGCGTATTAAAATGTTCAATATTGAATGCTTAATGCAACTTTACTAATGAAATTCTGTGTAGAGTTTACAAATATTATAATTACTTCATTTTTCGCGAATGAATACATTTGTTTTTGCAAATATTTCTAAGTTGGGAATAATTATGTAGAATTTCCAAGGTCGTCGAACATTGTATTTGTTACAGCATATTTAAATATGAACTGGGCAGTGATAATAAAAATATAGTCATTGTTTCGTTAGTCCTTCAAATTGTAAAGTAGAACCTGAAAAAAGAATTGAATCGGTAGATGCATAAACAACGATTTCATTTTTTTAAATCAAAATTGAGTTAAGTGCTGTATAGTATTCGTATGTAGGCCTAGTAGATGCATGTCTTGACGCATAAATAGCATAAGTCCTTGTATTTCAAATGAGTAAGCTTGGACATTCATTTTCACATCATTTGCATAAACAACATCAGTCTTGGACTCATGTTGTTTGTGCAACAGAGGGAAATGGCAGCAGCTACCTTTGTTTGAACAATTAACATCATATTTGCAAAATGTACAAAACATGTGGGTTTCATTAATATCGCTGCTATTTTATTATTATTATTATTATTATTATTATTATTATTATTATTATTATTATTATTATTATTATTATTATTAGAAATTTCATGTCCTCCAACCACTCATACTGGACTTTACACTTTCTGCTTAGCATTTTTATGCTGAACTATAAAAATGCATTCACAGTTTAGGAGAAAATTTGCTTTGTCTCTCCTGTAAAATTTAATTTTTTGGACTGAAGCGCACGGGTATGACTAGTATTTAATATAATTAGAGTTAATTATTCTTTATAGTTTATTTGTTACTAGCCGTACCCGTGCGCTCCGCTGCACCCGTTAAGAATAAATATAAAGTAATTACATAATTAAAATAGGACATTTCATCCAGGGAACATTCGTGTTTGTTAGAAGAATAAATAGTTTAATGTTACTTAATTTAAATTGTATTAAAAAAATTAAAATGCGATTATTTTGATCCAGAGACCACTCATTTGGTGCAATGACAATTCCTTTAACATGTTTCTTATTTGTTATTACATGCAATCATAGTTTAATGAAGATTGACATATCTTTTAGTTTTAATGTGTATACTTTATATTACTTGCTATATGTTTCCATTGAATTATGGTAATAACTTAATTTTAACCCTTGTTTCCTACGTCTTCAGTAAATGGCGCTTGGCCCAATATGGTTCTGAACCCTTCAAATAACTTAAATAGTGATACAGGATAATATATAGTGACATGTAATTATATTTCTTTCTTTCGAAAACGTAAGAATTCACGATATCCTATGTACCATTGTCATGGAATGAATAAATGTGTTTTTTCTTCCTACTCAAAAATTTTATATTTTGCACTTAGGAGTTACTGCAGGAACAACAACGCTATAATCTGAGGCGGCGGTGAAAATGTATTGTATTGTTATTTTAAAAGTTTTGTATATTCTTAAATATCAGTCCTATCAAAATTTTGCATAGAATAAAACTTATCGGAAATCATTTATAAAGAAACTTTTGTTATGTAACATTTTTCACAAAAAGCAATAATAAGCGAGATATTTCGATTTATTTAATTCAGCCCCCCTTATAAACCCCCTTTTAAATAACGTATTTTGAATACAATATAGCCTAAAGTCTAAGTTACACTGAACTTAATTTATATTCCAATTTTCATCGAAATCCGTCCAGCCATTATCGCGTGAAAAGGTAACAAACATCCAGACAGACAGACAGACATACAAACAAAAATTTCAAAAAAGCGATTTTCGGTTTCAGGATGGTTAATTATACATGTTAACACCAATAATTTTTGGAAAATCGAAAATTACCAGAAAAATTTTGGCTACAGATTTATTATTAGCATAGACATAGATTCACTACATTTAGCCTAAGAGTTGTAATGTACTTGATCTCTGACGTGAACATACTTGTTTTTATATCCATAAATTAGTTTTAATTTAAATAAATAGCTTTTTTTTTTTAAAAGAGTTCATATTGTTTCAACTATAACCAATTAACCAATAGAAATTTGTAGCCATATGTGTGATTTTGTAACATTTCTATAAAAATTCAGATTTTGAGTATTCTTCTAGCACTTGGAAGTTGAGTTTCAGAGGAGAGATTTTTCCTTCCTATTTACATACTACCTCTAGCATTATTAAAACCCAAGGTACATGACATTTGAAATGTACAATTTATTTGTTATTCACTACATTTAAGAGTTGTATTGTACTTGATCTCTAACGTGAACATACTTGTTTTTTCATATCCATAAATCAGTTTTAATTTAAATAAATAGCGTTTCTTTTGAAAAAGAGTTCATACTGTTTCAACTATAACCAATTAACCAATATAAATTTGTAGCCATATGTGTGATTTTGTAATATTTCTATAAAAAATTCAGATTTTCAGTATTCTTCTAGAACTTGGAAGTTGAGTTTCAGAGAAGAGATTTTTCCCTTACTATTTACACACTACCTCTAGCATTATTAAAACCCAAGGTACATGACATTTGAAATGAAAAAAACTTTTAATATTAATAATGGAAGATATAATCTTTCGGGCTCTTGTGGCATCTGAAGATATGGCTCCATTAAGAAATAAATTTAGCAAGTAAATGATTTCATAATACTTCAACTTTTGCACGCCAAAGCTTTTTAATAATATGAGTAAAAAAAAAAATACTCCATACTAATTCACAGAGTTCAGTATAGCCTTGTAGGTAGTTCGATTATGAGACTTCCGTTAAGTTCTAATTTTGGTTTAAATTCAGTTAAAAACGAGAGATAAAATCATACCTGTACGTGTATGTGTACGTGTGAGTGTCTCAGTTGTCATGAAGCTGCCGGTGATCGGATACATCGACTTCGCTGCGTGTACTCGCTTGCAACAAGATGGGTGCTCACGTCTCGGGATGGAGCAAGAATCTGAAGAAAAGCTGCGTCGATGACCGTATTTGTAATGTCGCACTACTAACCATATTGCATCATTAATTGCACGACCCAATACAAGCTGCTGGACTTAACACTCGAATGTCGACTAAGTAATCTTAAATAATTCCATTAAGATTAGCCCTAACTCTTGTTATTTGCATTCCAGATACCCTCTGCTAATATTCACAGAATGATCGACAGAAATAATACACAGAATTACGATAGAAAACGAGATTCAGAGCTTTTAATGCTTTGTAACTAAATTATTCTTTGCATGTCTCATAATATGATAGACCTGTAGTATTCTTATTCTTTATTTGCCTTAAAGTACGTAGTGCATGAAGCATCGTTCACTTTTAAAATATAGCTTACATATAGAGCGAGTCAGAAGGAAAGGTACATGGTGTGAGGGGTGATAATTAGTGACCGGAATTTTATGTAATTACATATTATATTCCTTTCAACCAACCGTATATAAATAAATCTTTGCGAATCTTGTAATTATTATTAATATATTAATATTTGATACTGCATATTTTTACATATTTACCCAACATTACATATTATGGCATAGTATTACATAAATCTACATATTTAGGAGTTTTATTCATTTTTACTTCTCTGAAAGGAAAAAGAAAACTTCTGTTGGGGAAGTTTACAATTTGAAATACACAGATTTAAAAAGCCTTTTTACCTGCCCAAGATAGGATATATTTCGGGATGAAACATAACGTCCTTAGTTCCACGAAGTAATGAGGCACTCATCCCATACCGCCCACTGTAATTATAAGTGAACAAAAGGCAAGCTTTCTCATACAACTCCCTTGTATTGTAAAAATCGCTCAAAAAGTAGCGTTGCCTTCATGCGGTGGAGTGGGACGAGGACGACATGATTTTTCTGAAACTATAATTGTTCTGCACACGTCTTAACAAGCTGTTCCCATGCAATTTCCAACCTTACCCACCCTCTTCCTAATTCTTCCAGGGAAAACCCGTGTCAAGTCTGACATGAGACTTTCAGGTTATTACTTGACGTCTTTATTTTAAATTTAGTAGACCTATACCGAAATGGGATTTTCCGAGCAATTAGAAAGTATGGTTCTCGGCTGGAATAATCCTACCCTTCTGAATAACACAGGCATGTCACTTTTCAAACAACAGTTTGTAAATGCCTATAGTTTGAGCTTTAGTAGGTACTTGTTTCTTACAGGGAGCAGCTAAAATCCATGTATTCCACATCTCCTCTTATTTTCTCCTAATCCAGTAAAGCGAAACAATGCTTGTAGTACTGTTGTGTCATTCATTTAACTGAGTTCTCTAGTTTTAGTACTTACAGTCCCTGTAAAGTGCAAGTGAGTTTATCTTCTGCTTTTAACTATCTAAAATGGCCCTTATATCTTCAACCCTAACGACAAAAATAAAATCATGGATTGCGATGGACGAAGCTTTCACTACAGATGTGTCAATTGTGCGGTAAAAAAGTCGGGTGCTCTATGAAATCACAACTGGAGAGTCTTCCCTATCCTATATCTGCCAGATATTGATATTAAATATTTTCATGATTTTGCATATTTTGGTACATATTCAGCATATTTTTCTTACATAAATGTGTACATATTTCACACCTTAATATTACATAAAAATCCGGTTCCTAGTGATAATATTGGTGACTCTGAACAAAAAGTTATTATGATGTACCGAAGTATATATGATATTTCCGTGCAGATATTTTGCATCATCATTTGATGAAAGATGAGTGGAACGGAGAAAAATTCACTGAACAAAAAAAGTGTACATGAACATATGGCCTGTTCTTAACAGTATCTGACATACAGCTGTTTGAAAATGACGGGTCTCAGTTTCATATCTTTTATCAGCACTCACATGCGGACGCAACCAAAACGACATTAGGTTGTAGTAGGATCCTGGACGTAGGATCGGACGCGGTGGAGTCATTTCTTGGCCACCGAGATCACCCGACCTTACTCCATTGGATTACTGTTTGTAGGGTTGGCTTAAGCGCTAGGTCTACAAGCGCAAAGTGGAAACTTCTCGCTCGCATTTTACATTAGTTAAGCTAAAAGAATATTATATGTACTTACCAAATGCTGTACAGTGATTCTACAGTCATGTCCTGAGTTGATCGGCAGCATGCTACTACCAGGATTGCTGAGCACTACTATTTTGTTAGAAAACACCAAACACTGTTTTCTTCTTTAGTATTGTACTTCTGCAGTGTATTCTGGTGTGTAACTGTAGACTATTATTAGCGAATATTGGCACACTCAATATTTTTCATATAAGATCTGTATAAAGGGCAAGTTTAAGAAGAATAATATGTTTACTTCTTAATATAATGTAAAACTAAAAATATTTCATTGAAATTACAAATTCATAGTTTTGCAATTCCTTGGCTTTATAAAATTTATAGTCCTCGTATACCAGGACTAAATTTTCCCGTTCACTTTCAGATGTAAACGAAAGCTCCATCTCGTACGAAACGAAAAACAATTGCACAACCGATGTTACTATTAGACTTCGGATTTTAGGTAAAAACCTATTTTAATCCTTAAAATATAAGTTCATAAAAACTTGCAAGTACACGTTTCATATAAAATTTTGCCTAAAATTGGTATTTAATAACACCTAATATGCCTATTTTGACGACAAAGCCTATTTTGACCTATTAAGTATGTTTTATCTCTAATAGGTCAAAACAGCTATTCTTATTTCGAAAATTTGTATTTTAAATTCGAAATGTGTTTCTGGTTCTGTTGGAAATAAAGTATGGGATAAAGTGGAGCAAGTTCTGCAGAAAATGTAGGACTGAAGGATCTGCGTACTGCTTCAGATATCCTAGCAGAGAAGAACACGGCTTTACAATGTAACATTCCTGTCCAAATAATGTCAAAATTGAAACGCTCCTATTACTTCAGTGAATGTGGAACGTCCATTTTCAGCATACAAATTTGTATTGAGTGGCAGACGGCATTGGTTTTTAGTTGAAAATTGAGAAAAAGCATTAGTAATTTATTGCGAAGATAATTATGGACAATAATGAACGAGGCGTGGTAAAAATTGATTATATTTGACTTGTTTGTGTACTGAATTTATGTCTAAAACTTATTTTTCACATTCAATTGTTTAGTTTATGTATAACTAGTTAGATATTTGTTCTTGTACTTCTAGCAGCAGTGGTGGTAACTGTGTATAAGCATTTAAATTATGAAATTCTAGAAGTGAATTCGTGATGATTTGAAACATGTTTTTTTATAGAAAACATTATTTTTTGTTAGAGCCTATTTTCAATTCTTTAGAGACTATTTTCTTCACTTTTAAGCCTATTTTAGGCACCTAAAATTATATTTTAACGGCCTAAAAATCCATACCCTAGTTATTATATCGGAAGTAGGTCTCAGCCACTAAGGGACGCTTGTGATGAATCACGTCATGGCGTTAGTTTGGTAAATTAAGACTATGTTTGGTAAACGGCAAAGCAGGTAGAAAACATTTTGGTGTGCAGTTTCCATATGACACTAATCCAGGTAGAAAATCTTGGTGCGCAGTTCCTATATGACTGAAATACAGGTAGCAAATTTTGGTGTGCGGTTTCCGACGCTCTCCAATTTCTATGTAACAAACTTGTTTGTACACTTGGATTATTTACACTTTTGAAAAACAATTAATATGTTGTAGCACAACCTTTCGACTCTTTTTCGCATCAGGAGGGAGGGAGGGAATATTCCACGCACTAGACCTGAGGTCTGTTATACACCCCCCCCCTATATGGGATGAGTTGCGTGCCCACCGATCCTCTACGCGCACCGACCTAACCACTTGACCCTCTTAACGACCGGTCCCTACAGGCAATAGAATCCATGTACCACTCCTGCTTCGGCAACTCCCACCCCAAGGCTCCCTTAACGATCCGAAGCGGAAGTCCTCCCCCGAGAAGGTCTTCCCCGGGTTCCGTTGCAGAATCTATCCATCATCACGTGAATACAATCCACGGAGTCCTGTCGAGAGAGCCAGCAGCTTCGGAGGGCCGCATGTAGAACGATCTGAAAACCAGAATAAGTAACGGGATGATGAAGGAAAGGATGATAGGGGGGAAAGGAAGTGGCGAAGATGAGTGGGGTTCCAATCGCCTGATAAAGTTACTTGATATTCATCCATAGGAGTGAGGGAAAAACCCCGAAAAAACCTCACCCAAGGCAACTCGTCCCGACTGGGGATTGAATCCGGGCCCGTGGGTTCGGAGTTAGACTCGCTAACCCCTCAACCACTACGGTGGACAGTTTTAGACTTTATTACTACTTGGCATCACCTCTTTCATTTTACCAAGTTTTTACACTGTTCTGGTTTGATTTTAGCCCATTTTTTCTCTCACTACACGTTTGAAATCCTCTATGGTTGTACACTTCTGCTTTCTCACACTCCTTTTCAATAATTCCCACAAATGTTCGATGGGGTTTAAGTCTGGTGATTGAGGAAATGTTCGCAGTTGCTGGGATATGTTCCATATGAGCCAATCCTTATTGACTTGAGCAGTATGTTTACTGTCATTGTCTTGTTGGAACATATACAAAAGTGGCATCCCAATTTTTTGTGCACTCTGCCTAACATTTGACCTTAGAATGTTATTGTGCACATACCGTAATTTCCCATAACTATGGTCCAGGCACCCAACTATGGTCCAAAACGCATTGTGTACTGCTTAGTCCCCCAAGAGTTCGGTGTTTGCCATTTAAGGCGCCACTGTGATGGAATTATGTTCCCCATAGATGCTTCTATTTACCATTACACTTGGCAATGATATGGATGCTTAACAAGATCAGTGTGCAGCATTCAGTTTGTGTTTGTCTGTTTTAATAAGCTCTCCTCTGTAGAACTGGTACGATATAGGTGTATGATTCTTTGTACAATTAAACCTAGCTATATAGTGTTTACTTTCGCGTAATAATTAGACTGGCATAGATTAAGGACTCTGCGTGAAAAATGTTTAACCTCAAGGCTAGAAGTCAGTCCTCAACTATGTATCACAATTTTTCGTGGACCATAGTTTTATTTCATTTTGAAATATTTGTTTTAATGAAATGTGAACAATTTGATTATTTACTTCTGAAAATACGGTATCTCAGTATATTCTAATACACCATTTAACATTATAGTCCTGTAAATAAAGTGGCAGGCTGTTCCAGCATCAATGGTACTGGCACGAATAATGGTCGGGTAAAACGAAAACTTCAGGGTAGAAGGAAAACAGCCGTCCCTGTAAGTGACTATGAGAGCGATGAAATTGAATTGGATACAGATTATGATGTTTCCAGTGTACTCTCCATATTTACAGACAGTGAGTTAGATGTGGAAAAGAAGACGAAATCTGTTAAAATAATGCTAAAAGCATATAGTTATATGGTAGTTACTTATGAGGAGGAATTGTGGCCAGGGAAGGTTTTGGAAGTGAAGAATAATGGAGCTGTTGTTTCATATATAGTTAGAAGCGGCAATTACTGAGGTGGCCAGAAATGGAAGACATTTTATTCTATTGAAAAGAATACATAATAAAACAAATTGAAGACCCCAAATGCGTCTCGAAAAAGAGAGATCTATTTTCAATTACAGAATTACAAGAGAAGTGGAGATTCAAAGGATAGAAATAAGCCTACTGAATATAGTTCTCAGTATGGTAAATAAACATTATCAGTGAATTTATTTGCATAATATTTTGCTAAGAATGTGTTAGTTTATTTTGATACCGTACTTTTGTTCTTTAATATACACTCACCGGTAAAAAAAAACTGGGCTAACTACATTTTATTAAACATTTTTGAAAATTGTAGGATTTTTCAAATAATTGTAGGTGTGTTGAGGTTCATTTAGATATTCATTTATTTTGTGATACGTAACAATGTAATACTGAATACGTAATAGCCAACAATGATCTGAAAAGGAGATTCGTTCTTCTTGCAATATTGTGTCTAAAATTCTCGGAATCATTTCAAGCTATGCTGAAGAAGTCTACAGACTGGTAAGCTCTCTTGAGGCAGTATTGGAGTATTTCATTGTATACAAATGTCACTAAGTCCTACCGATTCAGCAAAATGGTTGCATTGATAGAAGATGGGAATAGTCAGCGTTATGTGACCGTACAACGAGTGTACTATAATAATAATAATAATAATAATAATAATAATAATAATAATAATAATAATAACAATAACAATAACAATAATAATGTTTTATTTTCGCTGGCAGAGTTAAGGCCATAAGGCTTTCTCTTCCACTCAACCAGCCTTAATCAGTACAATACATATTTAAATTACAAATATTTACACTACACTTAAAAGGTTCTCCAGCAATATTCTTCAGTTTTAACGACTAGTAGACTACATATTTATTTAAATTTAGATAAACCTATAAGGTAAAGTAGTAACTTAATTTATGAGCTAATTTAATTCAATCAATTATAATTAATTTAATATTTGGGGTAGCTATAAAATAGTGAAAATTAATTTAATATAAACTTACTAGAACTACGTTACAGGGACAAAAAATCTAAATCTAAAATATATTTCTATAAATAATAATAATAATAATAATAATAATGATAATAATATTAATATTCTCATATATTAATGTAATGAAATTTTGCCATTAGAGGTTTTATAATCTATTTAGAAAAATTAATGATAATAATAACAATGGACAGATGTTAGTTTCATTATAAGTAACAAATATTAACCAGCAATTAATCTGTTAAGTAAGAATTTATGTAATTTTGACCTAAATGAAGTTATTGTCCAACAACCCCTTACATCACTCGGAAGCGAGTTCCAATTTCTAGCAACTGAAACTGTATAAGATGAAGAATATAAAGATGTCTTGTGGTAGGGTATAATGAGTAAATTGTTATGATGAGATCTTGTACTTAGCTGATGATATGCGGATAAATTTTGAAAACGAGAAGCCAAATAGATTGGGGTAGCGGTGCGCAGAATTTTAAATAAGAGAACGAGAGAATGCAGGTGTCGTCGATCGCTTAGCCTTAGCCAAGACAGAGTTTGGAAAGACGCTTTAGAGGGACAGGAGGTTATTCCAGGAGACCCGTTTCAGGGAGAAAACGAGTAACTTCGGCTCGTGACGACCATTTTATTGTCCTAGACACATTAAGAGATCGCCATTCCACAGCTATTGCGACCAGAAGAGCCTTCCAGAAAATAAGACAAGTTAAAGTGAGTGAGAGAACTGTAAGAAGACGTCTGGATGAATGTGGGCTGAATTCCAGAAGACCAACTAAAGGCCCAGAATTGCTCCAGCAACATCGTGTTGAACGATTACGTTTTGCTCACAATCATGCAATTGGAACCTGAGGCAGTGACGACGAGTGCTCTTCACAGATGAATCGAGATTTAGTTTACAGATGGACGTGAAAGAGTGTTTGGAGATGAGAAGGAGAACGTTTTTCTTCATGTACCTTCAGTTCACGTGTGAGTTTCCAAAGTGGATCAGTAATGGTATGGGATGGCATTTTATATGCAGCTCACACAACTTGTTTTCATTAATGGAGGTGCTTTGACTGCTCCAAGATACATCGAAGAAGGTCTAATTTTAACATGTGGTACCATATGCCCCACTTATTGGTGAAAAGTTCCTGTTAATACATGACAATGCTCGCCCTCATGCTACAAGAATCGTGAATGAGTTCCTTCACGACGTTGGATTGAATAGGATGGCATGGCCAGGAAGAAGTCCTGATATAAACCCTATTGAACATGTGTGGGTCTTTCACGACTTTGGATTGAATAGGATGATATGGCCAAAAAGAAGTCCTGATATAAACCGTAGTGAACATGTGTGGAGACTGCTAGGGAAGCGAGTTAGAAGTCGACTAACTCCTCACAGCAACTTACAGCAGCTCCGAAAATTTCTAAGTAAAGAATGGAATAGAATCGATCAGACTGACATTCAGAATCTGATCGAAGGGTTGAATCGGCGAATGGTAACAGTCATATAGTCACGGGGAGGCAATATCCGCTATTAGTAACATATGGGTGGCCACAAAATCAGTTGAACATTTGGAAGAAAATTGAAACAATTTGTAAGTTTTTACACTTTCTAATTATACCCATTGCTTGGCGTTGAAAATAATAGCGCAAGTGATAATAAAAAAGAGTTTTTTTTTTTCTGGGAAGCAATGTTTTCTTCATTTCATAATGGGTAAAAAAAATTGAGAAACTTTAGGTGACCCGATTTTTTTGCCGGTGAGTGTAGTTGTTCATTATTGGAGGAAAATGACTTTCAGATTTCACTTGTTTATTGTGTGTTTATGCAATGTGTACTAATGAAAATAATCCATGTACTTTTCATTTATTTTTAATATTTCTGTGCTAGATTATGTTTCTGCCCTTAAATTAGAAACTCAATGTATTGAGCTACGAATAATTACAGCTCCAGCTATAGTACATTCATGCTTTCAAGCATGAATATATGAGTGGACCATAGTTGGGCAACTCAGAATACAACTATGTACCAATGCTTATTATTTTTTTTAACACTTGTAATTAAATAATATCAAACACATATGTCAATATTTATTTAATATACACTTACAAGAGTCCGAAGCCAAAATTTCACTTAATCTGGATGAATAGTACTGAATATACAAAGAAAAATGTGACAAATGTGGACCATAGTTAGGGGAAACTACTGTACTTATCCATAATCCCATCTTTGAACTCAATATTCCCCACACCATTTACAGACATGCATTCCCAGAATAGTATGCATCCACCCCGTGTTTCACTGTAGATAATGTGTTTTTTCTGTCGTTATGTGTGTTGGGCTTTCTCCATATCCTATGAATGCCATCGGAGCCATAAAAATTTACCTCCGTCTCATCTGACCAAATCACCTTGTTCCAAAATTCCTCATCCTTACCAACATGTTGTTTATCGAAGTCCAATCTTCGAGCTTGATTTGTCTCACTAATGTACGGCCTTTTTCGTGGTCTTCTGCCATGGTAACCATATTTTTTACAACACACGCCAGATAGTTTGATTACTGATCTTCGTATTTGAAGACTCTTCAATCATGATTCGATTTTGTATAACACTTATTCTTGGATTTTTGACAACTTGATTAACTATGAATCTCTCGTCAGGTATATTTAGCAATTTTTGCTCGGTTTTTCTTGCCAATTTATTCCAAGTTCCATGATTTCGACATATTTCTACAATGTGTTGCACTGTAGAATGTGTTTTACGCACTATTTTACTTATTTTTTATATAGGAATAGCCTTTCAGAGCCAAGCGAACAATAACTTCTTCAAATCGGAACTGAGCTCCTTACGACGCTCCATTGTACACAATCTCAATGACAGACTAACAGCAAGTGACCTCCACTGAAAGACAACCCTGTGCGCATTGCATACTTGTTTACTATGCATCTAAACGTAACTACCCTCTGTCAGTGGGGTAAGTGTTACATGAATTTCACGGAATATGTAGGTTTGAATTTTTATGTAACAGACGTATGTATATTAATTTTATTCATGTCACTGTGTTCATGTTTAACTCATTAAACATAATGAATTTATATGATGAAAGATGAGTGGAACAGAGAAAAATTCTCTCCGGCACCGGGATTTGATCCCGGGTTTTCAGCTCTACTTGCTGACGCTCTATCCATTAAGCCACACCGGATTCCCATTCCGATGTCGGATTGAATCCTCTCAGTTTAAGTTCCATAGCTTGGGTTCCCTCTAGTGGCCTATCCTCATGCACTGCTTCATATATATTTATGACAGTAACACAGTGTCCACACATGTGCAGAGGTGCACTCGTTATGAGTGACTAACTGGCCGGGATCCGACGGAATAAGCGCCGTCTTAAATCACTAAGTGATTATTTTTCGCATATAATATATTATTATGATGTACCAAAGTACATATGATATTTCGGTGCAGAAATTCTGCGTCATCATGTGATGAAAGACGAGTGGAACAGAGAAAAATTAATGGATAGAGCGTCAGCACGTAGATCTGAAAGCCCGGGTTCAAATCCCGGTGCCGGAGAGAAAATTTCTCTGTTCCACTCATCTTTCATCATATGACGACACAGTTTAAGTTCTACCGCTCAGTTTTAAGGGGATTCGATCCGGCATCGGAACTGGAATCCGGTGTGACTTTGTGGATATAGCGTCAGCACATAGAGCTGAAAAAACCCGGGTTCGAGTCCCATGCCGGAGAGAATTTTTCTCTGTTTTATCCAGCCTTCATCATATGGTAATGCAGAATCCCTGCACGGAAATTTCATATGTACTTCGGTACATCATAATAATATGATACGCGTAAGTAATTAATGATTCAAGACGGCGCTCATCCCGTCGGATCCCGGCCACTTAGTCTCTCGTAATGAGTGCACCTCTATACATAGTGCGTTGGACATTGTGCCACTGTTGCATATTCTGTGACAAGTACATGAGGGTAGGTCACCAAAGGGAAAATTGAGCTGTAGAACTTAAACTGAGAGGATTCGATCCGGCATCGGAACTGGAATCCGGTGTGGCTTAGTGGATAAAGCGACAGCCCGTCGAGCTGAAAACCCGGATTCGAGTCCCGGTGCCAGAGAGAATTTTTCTCTGTTCTATCCGTCCTTCAAAATTATTGATATTATCAAACGTACATTGTTTGAATAGAAAAGCCTGGTTTAAATAAATGAAGCCTAGTTTTCGTTTTTTCCTAAAAACAGGATGTTTTCCAATTCTAGGTTAAGTTTACTAACTTGTTCTACAGAAAATAGATTGATTTTCCTATAAATTTCACCTATTATGTTAAACTATTGTACATACAAGTTTCTAGTGGACACTAAACAGTTGAATGTGTTCTCAGTGTACAGGAAGTCCTTGTTTTATAAGAGTTTCTCTTAATTTACTCCTGACAATATTATCAAACGCTTTCTCGTAGTCGACGAATAAATTTTCCGATACGTAAGCCTATACAAAACAACTGCAAACTCGTATCACAACTGTAACACCAGTATGCAATTAAAAAGTCTTGGTCTCCTGTTCGTATATTACAACAATAGTGCACATTACTCCCAGATGTGGCAGAGGACAATTAAAATGTCAAGCAAGATGACTCCACGCTATTGCGATCACGACGAATTCTGTACCAGGGAAAGTTAGATTCTTTTGTTGGCATTCCTTGAGTCTAAATTTACAATTTTATTATTGAAGTATCAGTTGAGCATCACGACCCCGTGATGAAAATGGCAGGAAGGGACAGTCACAGCAACTGACTTATTCATAAACATCACAGGTTCTGCCGGGGATTGGATTCTAGTATTTTTGATGAGATATGTTAATGGAGACCTTACTGAACTAGGTTAAGATTTACTTTGATAGTTACGTCATATCTGATTATAAGAGCATTAGTTTCAACATATTAAGATAATGAAGTATTGGAAACAGTAACAATAGCTTACGCCTGCAAGAAAGAAGAAGATATCTGTAGCAAGTAAAGAAAAGACGGGAAGAAGAAGTGAATTAATAGCGTATTTGAGAAACTACACAATGTCGTTAGCTGTACGTTATGAGAAAATCGCAAAAAAAAACTGTCTGAAACTTATAAATATTGGATTACGATCTTACCTCTTTAGGGTGCATTTTTGTAAATACGTATTTTAAAGAAACCTTCAATTATATTTGAGTGTGCCAAGGTGCTCTAAAATTCGTGGACAAGTGTTTCTTCTCATATATCTGAAATGTTTTTAGTAAAAATTGTAGCATTACTATGATGTACCGAAGTACATATGGCGTTTTTAGTGCAGTAATTCTGCATTTCTATATGGAGAAGAATCGGTACAATGGAGAAAAATTGTCTGGCATCGGGACTCGAACCGGGTTTCCAGTTTTACGTGCTGGCGCTTTATCCACCAATTACCGCACTGAAAAACTCCATAATATGTACTTCGGTACATAATAGTAATATGATACAGCGTAAGTAATCTCTTCATGATTCAAGACGGCGCCATATTTCGTAGGATCCCGGCCACTTAGTCACTCGTAATGAGTGCATCTCTGTGCTTGAGGTTGAACATGGTGTCTACTGTCACATTATACTATGATACGGTACACTAGAGTAGACCAACACAGGGGAATACAGTAGGTAGAACTTGAAATGAGAGGGATTCAATCCGGCATCGGGACCTGAATCCGGTGTGGCTTAGTGGATAAAATGCCAGCACGTAAAGCTGGAAACCGGGGTTCCAGTCCCGGTGCCGGAGAGAATTTTCTCCGTTCTACCAAATCTTCTCCAAAATTGTAATAGTTTGTATATATATTTTTTACGGAAGCTAATGAGAACAATAGCTCTTTAAGTAAAAATGTAGTACATAATGTATCTTGTCCATATTACAAAAGGGAAAGAAAAATTCTAAAATATATAACTGACATCTTATTGAAGTCTCACATTACAACTCTTTAGGGGCACCATCTCTGTTACGACTAGGCCAGAAAAATATATCTCCATATAATCTTTTGATTTTATCGTCTCCAGGGAAATACTGTCTTGACCAGGCTTCGGCCGTGGGCACAGAAACTCATGAAGTTCAGAACGCACGGACGATAGTGTTGTGTTGGTCGAGTGGAGTGGGAGATGGAGCTCGCCGTTACTTCGTGTCTCAACATGTAAACAGTCGGTCACAGTACGGCACAAAATATATTTCATCCTGTACAGATACAGTATATACAGTACATTCCTAGTGTAGACAATAAATGTCTACCATTAAAGTATTAACGTGAGTTGTAACATTCAATCAGGTGTCCCTACGCCGAAGTCTGTTACACGTACCGCAGCCAAGCAGCAATACACACAACGGTAATGCATATTACGGACCACCTGTGCTGTTGCAGTCACCTTTCCACGCCATGACGTCATTTATACTCCGTGTACTCTAAATCTCATACTGGTTACTCTGTGTCCCTAGGCCGAAGCCTGGTCATCACATTATCACTTAAAATAAGGCGTACATGTCTACTTTCTCCTGCAGACGTGCAAGTACAGGCTGGTGCACAATAAACAGAGAACGGAAACGAGAAAGAAATTATTGTTATAATGTATTTAAATGTGAGCATTCACAATTAACTTTCACGTTGCCGTTTCCAGGCTCCGGCAAGCTTCTTGTTAATTGTGAATGTTCACATTTAAATACTTTTATTTTAACATTATTTCCTTTCTCGTTCTCGTTGTCGTTTCCGTTCCCGGTTTATTGTGAACCAGCCTTCCATGTATTAATGTCATAAACACAATAAACTCGTTTTGACTAAAATGGACTTGTGTGGTTTCTCAAATAATCGATTCAAATGGAGATGTAACAAGATCTAAGAGAGCCTGAAATATATTCATACCATTGATGTTGTTTGTAATAATAATAACAGAGCTGTTTTAATGAAAAGTAGGCTGTAAGATTAGTCGATTGCTATCACCTCTGGAGTGATGTATTAGGAGGACCTCTGTAAGGCGAAGTCATTATCCTCATGATAGGATGATAAACATAGAATATTAAATGAAGAAATGTGTTTCGATCTGGGCGAGAAATGGACTGTAAATTTTATTAGTAAATATTTAATCGAGGGAAAGGAATTAATCATTGATGGGCAACTCGTGCTCTCAAAGTGTCAACACAACCTCAGTGCAGGTAAATATTGCAGCGATAGTTTACTACTTAATTGACTTATTATTCCCAGAACATGAATTTTACCAGCAATTGAAAAGTATTGGGAATAAATTTGAATAAGGAACAAAAAAAAAAGCTTCCTTCCCAGGCAGGATTCGAACCACGAAAGTCTTAGTTACCTGTCTATCGTGCTCTGGAGTAAACAAGGCTCTGAAATCAGCTACAAGGGTCGGTCCGGTTTTTTTTGCCACTACTGTACATTCTCTAATTTATGAAAAAGAGTATTTGCACGCACCATCATATCACACAAATCCCTGCAGAAAATCTCATTCGTGCATCGTTCTAAACCCGATGGAATCTCTTCACTGTGAGCATGTATTCTATTTTCTCAGAACTGCAGTGCCGTTTTAAGTACCATTTACTCGAAACTTGTACCTCTAATTGCATAATTTATATATAATCCTTTCTCCGCGTAAACTGAAAGTATCACCCCCCCCACCGTACTTACTTACAATATTTTTCAATTTTTCAATGTTTACGTGTGTATTCTTCGGCATTATGACAAAAAGAAAACGAAACTTTACACAACTGCTTCTTTGTACTGTACTGACACTACTGGGAAAGAAAACCACCTATAACTGAACGTTGTATTATTATTTCCTGTTTTCCTAGGAGGTGTATTACCAGCGTAGTCTATGACGTCTATGAGTGACTTGAGGCATTGCCACGGTATGATTCTTTATGCAACATCTGTACATAACCGGCGCTAATGGTATTGGTGACGTAATGTTTTCATCCCTGCCCATATAACTTGAATCCATGAAATTACCACAACGATCCGATTACTGATTATCACTCTCTTAGTCTAATTTTAAACCTCTAATTTTGGATATAATGCAAAGTGTGAAAATGAATTACCTATATCTATAACAAGTACTTGATTCACAATTCTACTTAAGTTTGGAAAGAGCACACGATGAAAATTTGCGTTTGTAATTTGAATTACTGGTCCCAGATGTGGCCATTGAAGATCTTTCTCATCTTCTCTAGATTAGAAATGTGAAAAATATCATTTCTGAGATTGAAACTCGTAAGGCGAATATCATTATCCCCATAACAAAGTGATAAACGACGATGATGCAAATAATAGAAAAATATAAATTTGTAAATTTTGTCCGGAGATCTTTCACTAAGAGGAAGTGATTCTTTTATGAGACATTAAGTTTACAATATGGACCTTCCGGCTTTACTTCCCCATAGGCGGAGAGAGAACAGTTTCTTTCGTGGAGGTGGGGGGGGGGGGCAAAGCAAAACCATACAATTCCGATATAACGAGATTATGGGGGACATCATTCATCTTCTCCCCCATTATAGCTTGACCTTGGTACAGTATATCGGAATATGATCATTTAATAAAGGTATTATAAAATAAACTAAAATTGTAAGAAAATATACAGACAATTTTACTTTTTTTTTTTCTCTTGTAAGGAAGAGGGGCCCGAAGGCTTGCATTACAGCCTGAGGTTTATCGTTCTTACCACTCCTATTCTGTGAATGATTGGGTAGTCGAACGGCCGCGCTTTTGTACAAGTATAGCACGTCCCACCGTGAACTTAACCCGGGCTATTGTATGGATGATGATATGTGAATTAATGATGGCGGAATGAGTTCGAGGTCCAACATCGAAAATTATCCAGCAATTCTGCTTCAATTGGTTGAGGAAAAACCCCGGAAAAACCTCAACCAAGTAACTTGTCCAAACTGCTCGTTTCATGGCCAGACGTGCTAACCATTACTGCACAGCGGTGGACCAATTTTACATTAACTTTATCTGTTTATTTAAAAGAGCAAGATATACGAGTATGAAATGTGAATTCTAATTATTTTAATTAAGCTCGTCTTTAAGTGGGATCACTTTTTTTTCTGCATTGTTGTGCAGTGTGTTATTCATATTTCTTTAAGTGGCTGCTTGAACACCTGTAGAGTTCTAACACATCAGTACAGGCTGTTACAATATATATAGGGTAAACATTGGTAATTTCGTGGCAGTGGTTATTTCGTGATAATTTTTCTTTGCTCTTTTGTGTACTAACCAATGGTGTTACGAGATCCAAATTTCAGCCAAGGGATTGCATATGTTATCCAGTTTCCAGAGACATACAGCTAAGCTTTGTGTGACTATTGCAGTTGCTTCAGTGAGCTTTTGTGTTTGGAGAGAGCAAGTTTGCGTCGACTTCTCAGGCGTACAAATTTTGTGGATGTTTGTAATTACATTACAGGCTTATTACTAAAGGTAAGCATACGATATTTGGTACAAAGATTTATTGTATCTTCATGAAATTTTAGGAAATGTTTTTGGAATTTTAGATACATCTGTAGTCGCCACATAGGCTTAGCTTCACTGATAGAAATCTTAGCTGTTTGAGGCGAAATTTTGTTGAGCATTAAGTGTTACAATTTTTAAAATAGTATAAAATGTATTACAATAGGAATTTTAGAAATCTGAAGACAAGATGTGATAACAAAAAAAGAAAGTGGAGACGCAATGGGTTCAGTGTAGCTTCTGTTTGATTTGTTATCATGCTAAGTGTCAATGATAAGTGCTAGATGAGTTGCAAGAAATGTGACAGAAGATGGAACATGGCTCCACCATTTTGGACCGGAGACAGAGGCAGACAATGGAGTGGCATTATGCAAATTCACCAAAGAAATAGAAATTCAAAAGTACACCTTCGGCAGGAAACGTTATGGCTACTGTGTTTTTAGGTTCAGAAGGACTCTTGCTTGTGGACATCATGCCACACGGACGCGTATGTTGCAACTCTCAAGAAAATTCAAGTTCGACTGAGTCGTGTTCGACGACATCGGGAGAAGCAGGATGTTCTGCTATTGCACGACAACACACAGCCATATGTCAGTCACAAGACCACAGACAAGATCAGAAAATTCGGATAGACAACACTGAAATATCCGCCTTACAGTCCTGAACTGGCACCGTGCGATTACCATCTCTTTGGTAAACTGAAGGATCCCTTCGCGGAACGAGGTTAGAAGATGACTCCCTTGTGCACGCTGCTAAAGAGTGGCTCAGACGTGTTGGTCCAGACTTTTACCGTGCTGGTCTACAGGCCCTCGTTCCTAGGTTACGTAAGGCAATTGAAAGGGACAGGAATTATGTGGAAAAGTGACATTTTGTTCCTTAAGGACGCATCTACATTCTGTCAAAGTAGCAAAGCTGTAGGATAAAAATATAATTTTTAAACAGACGTTATGCATTATTTTTGGAGTTACCCTAGTCATATAAGCTATAGTAAATACCGTAATAAAAGTGTTCACTCTTTCAGGGCAAAGAAGATCCCTTTTCGATTTCAATTTTTACTTTGATTTCATTCTTGTTATGTGTTGATATGTATTTCTATGTTTTCTTGCTATGAATATTAGACGGAATTACTATGTTTGAAGTCTTGTAACAATAAATGAGAATTTCATTTGACTGTAATGAATTTTTTCACAATTCTTCTACCTCTCACGAAATTATCAATGCAATATCACGAAATTACCAAGGTTATCACGAAATAACCAACCTTTCAGCTAAAGTTGTAAAAGTGGTTTTTGGCACATATTCAAGAACGTATCCAATCTTTTATGTCTCCAGATTTGTACAGCTAGTTATCGTCTTTTAGATGAAAAAATCGGAATAAGAATACATTTACACATTTGCATTTTAAATTAGTTTTCATGAAATTATCACGAAATTACCAATGTTTACCCTATATATAATAGTGCTTTCATTCCTCAGATGAGGTATAGAAATTCTTATACATTCAGAAATTTAAAATAAATATTATAGTCCAGACACATGGTCTGAAGTCAATAATTGAAAGGGTCAGAGCCATACTGGGCCAAGCGCCATACATTAAAAACGGAGAAAACAAGAGTTAAAATGAAGTGCTTATCATAATTCAATGAAACATATAGCAAATAATATAAAGTGTGCACATTAAAACTAAATTATATGTCAATCTTCATTAAATGATGGTATTCACTTAACTTTTACCCTTGCTTTCTCCGTTTTTAATAAATGGCGCTTGGCCCACTATGGCTCTGAACCCTTCAATTCGTTAATTTAAGCACAGAAACTTAATCATAAAGAAAAACAAGAAAAACCTTTTGAATTCAATATTTTCTAACGTTAATAGAAAAAAGTTTAGGAAGCAGTGCCTCCCATGCCCTCCCCCCTATAACTCCGCCTATGACTTCCCCCTCTAAGAACACCGCCGATGATGATGATGATGATGATGATGATGATGATGATGATAGAAATCTCAAGACTGTTGTAAATAAGGGAAGATGCGGTCGAGCACACAACTGCTGTCATAGTGTTCGATCTGGAAGTGCTCGTGCTGGCCACCAACACAATCCAGCTTCACTGGAAGGGGGTGGAGAAATGTGACAGTTCAAAAGAAAGATAAGAGTTTTCCCTTCCCTCACTTTCTTTCCAGAAACTCTGTAAAATAATCACTTTCGTTGCTAACGAAGGCTGAATGGTGAGGCATTGTTGTTTAACTAGGCCAGGAGTTACGGTGGTTGGCTTGTGGTTCACCAAGTGTGAACCCTTCTTCCTTCAGTCGGGCTCTGAGCTCCACGGAGACAACTTGACTCGAGTTCAGCGAACTGCGTGAGTTTCAGTGAAGCACTAGAGGATTCTGCAGCAGTAGTGGACCTTGCCCGCCGACAGGTGTGTAGTATTATTACATTCTATATTTCCAAATGTACGTAGCTACAACAATGTGTTTGTCCGATTGTGTAACTAGGTTTTTGTACATTCTTATTTAAAAAAAACTCAATGTTGTGCCTGCTGGTTTTAAAAACTGCTGACTTTTAAAACTACTGTTTTTTGTTCCTACTGATTTTAAGAAATACTTGTTCCTGAGTATTTTAATTTGTAAATACTACTTATTCTTCTTAGGAACTATTGATTCTTGTACGTTATGAATTTTAGCTGATTTTTGTGTCTTCTGGATTTTAATTTTAATTTTATCAATCACTTATTCTTCTATCTTTTTATTTTAAAGCAACTACTGATTCTTGTGCCTTCTGTTTTTAAGAACTAACGATTCTTATGTCTTTTTGATTTTTAACAACTATGTATTGTTGTCTTTTAATTTAACAATACTAATTCTTGTGACTTCGGCTTTTTGAGAACTACTGACTGTTTGTCTTCTAATTTTTAACAATTTATCACTGATTCTTTTACCTTTTCATTGTGAGAACTTTCGGTTTTTTATCTTCTGATTTTTCACAATAATTTTTTTTCTTACGTCTTTCGATTTTGAACAACTCATACTTTTGTCTTCTTATTTTGTAAATGATTTTCGTCTCTTCTGATAATAATTCCATATAACATGGAGGTACTGTTTAATATTTTAAGGAAATTGAATATTTCCCCAAATCAGAATTTGATTTAATCGATTACATGAACGTTAGTGCTATACCGGGGTTTGTTTCGTCACGATAACTTAAAAGCTTCATTTTGTCTACAAATAGAAAATTACTGCAATGTACGTATATACGAGGGAGAGTCAAAAAGTAACCTTAATAATATTATTTTATATATGTACACTACGACTACAAACACTTCATCACTTTCAACATAGCATAACAGGAATACTTGCATTGAACGTAGTGGGGACTGTGTTGAAAAGTGATGAAGTGTTTGTAGTCTTACTGGACATATTCAATTAATAACACAATTAATAAGGTTACTTTTTTGACTCTCCCTCGTACATTATATAATATACTGTATACATTATATTGTGTCAGTAACATTTTCAATTCATAGTAAACAAGCCTTTAAGATGTTGTAGAAGTCAAAAGTTATACGAAAGTATTTTTTGTATTCTCTTTCTTGAGTTGATTCTTATGCCTCTTTTCTCTCTGAATTTATTCCCTATCCACTTAGGCACCAATTAAATACAATTTATGACGGTGAGTTTTTTTTTTACATTATCTGAACAGGTCCGTAATTTCTAAATCTTTCCGTTTGATTATAATGAATTATTGTATTTTTAACATTCATATGTAGTAAAATAACAAAGTTTATAGTTTTTATTTCTTGTCTTGTACAAAAATCAATTTCAGATACCCTTAATTTAAAGCTAGTTTTCGTTTTCAATTTGCAATTGAAAAGTACATCAACAAAAGTTGTAAGTGCACAGAACAAAATTTTTCACTAGAGACATTTTTCTCCATTCAAATCATCTACTACTGGTATCAATACTGTGATAACATACATCAGCGGTGACCAAAGCGGGTGTCGTGTTTACATTGTGTAGTCACAGACATTCAAACGGGTACGAGGAGTTTCCTATACATTGCTGTGTGTTTCATTCGCTTACTGAAGGCAAGCAGTGGCGGTATCATGCCGCTCTACAAACTCTCTCTTTACAAGCAGTAAGAGGTGGTTTCGTAAAGAATGAAGAGAACTTTTTTGTTGTTCTGTCGGACAAAATGTAATATGTTTACTTTGCTCAACGGTTCAGTTAGGAGTATATAGACACATTAATTGCCACGCTGAAAAGTATGTGTTTCTGTAATTGTTCTGTATGTGCATGAATATTGATATTTTTATGTCTTCTCCCTAGAAGGATAAAATCATTAGGTTTTATCTCAATTTTAATCTTCTTAATCTTTAGATGAGGGTTACTATTTATTAGTTATTCATTTAATAATAATAATAATAATAATAATAATAATAATAATAATAATAATAATAATAATAATGTAGAAAAACTGATTCAATATTATGTGCCAATGAACTGTTAAACGTCAGGAATTGACATGTCTTAAATCATAGCCAGGAAGAGAAAGATGAAATAAATAAATGTAAGGAAATCAGCTACCTAATGCGGTTTGAAATATCTCGTGCTCTAAAGCCTTTTAATAGAACAGAATTTCTCAAAAGAGTAATGATTAAAATAGCTGAAATAACTTGTTCACATGTTTTTAATTTTGAAAAACTACGAATTTCTCGACCGAGTATCTAGAGAAGAATTTAGAAAATTCCTGATTATATTCAAGAGAAAGGTTAAGAAAAGAAGCAAGAAAAATCGTATATTATTCATTGGCTCTTGATGACAGCAGTGACATTACTGATACAGCAAAGCTTGAGATTTTTATCCGCGGGATTGATCAAGATGTTAGTACAGGAACCACCACTGGCTGTAGTTTTCATGCCAGGTACCTTTCCACAGTGTCCTTACTTTATAGGCTGTCTGTCGCATGTAATCACTGCAGCTCGAGTTTTGGTCACCGCTGACATACATGAACTAGGGTCTACTTCCACTTCGAATTTCAACATACGACTTTTGTAGGCTATTGGCTTAACATATACAATCTGGTCTGACACCACTTAAAAATGACCAAACTGGCTCTTACAGCCTTTGTTGTTTACACTCTTCAATTACTAAGCATTTGCGAAAAGACTGTTGGGTTCGCACACTTTTTTGGAATATATTTTGATTTATTTTAATGTCTAAATATTACAGATCAGTACGTTTGGGAATGGCGTCACCTTAAGTGCAAGATAACTTTTATTATTCACTTCAATTTGTAATTATGAAACGGTGATTCCGAAAAATTACCTACGAGACAATACAAATAAATTAGCGGGTGTAGGCTATATAATAATTGCAATGCGAGTATATCAAAGCTCAGTGGCATCTCAGATATGCAAGGTTATTAACATAGAATTATAACGAGGATAATATTTGAAGAGTTCACTGCAAGAATGATGGATGTCATTTGGAATACATTTTGCAGGAGAAACAATTGAAAGTTTGAAATGCTTAGCGCTCAAAGCTTAACTATGAATTTCCGATCATTACTGGACAATGACTATCAGTGTTAATGCCATATAACTTTTTATGTACATTCTATATGTCTTAAGCTATGCCAGTGATGTCAAAACAAGCGCATTTTTCTGACCTTGACGTCGTGCGCGGGCATCAAGCGCTGAGTATGGAAAGAGGAAGGGTTGTGTATATGAATAAGCAACCTGTTGGATTAAGAAAACAGTGGTGCACAAACTTCAAACGGAACGTGAAATTTTATGTCGTTATTTTTATATGGCTTCTTTCAGTTTAATATTATCTATATTGTCTGTAAAACAAAAGTACTAACACTGATTTCTTAATATTGCACTTGTGTTTTAAATCTTAATAACATAATAGAGAATTAAGAAGGAATATTCACTTAAATTCCATAGTAGTATAATATTATACTGTATTAAGTGGATAAAACACATCATTCATAAAGAAAGTGATATTCCAAAGAAAGAGATTATGACATGATAAGTTGGAATTTATATTGATGGTATCTTTAGCCTTACAAAAGTAATCAATAAACAAATCAAAACAATATTACAGAACAAAGCAAAGTTACCTAGGTACTGTATCTGTTTTAAGTGTAACTAATATTACTTAACAAAACTCTTATCGCATTATGCTTTTAAGGTGATATTGGTGAGCAACTTCCTATCTTCAGAAAATTAAATTATTTTCTCGAAACCTGCAGAAGCTCTAGATTTGACATTTTTACAACACATAGGCAAGTATCTTTTGCTTATGATGTAACAGTAGTTACTTTGTTCATTCATATCCTTACAAACATTTTCCATGCGAATTTTTTCAAAATTTGTAATACTCTATCTTCAGTAATATGTATTTACTATATATTAGATTTACGAAAACATTGTTTCAGTACCTGGAAGGCTACTAAGTAAATAGGCCTAAGTGTATCTGAAAATTTCACTTTTCTATAAAAAAAAGTTGAGAAAACATTTCTTTTGAATGAAAAGCAAACTTGTGAAAAATGAACATTAAAATTAAAACTTACATTCTTATAATGCACTTATACTTCTCAGAGAAATCTAAAAATTAACATGCATACAGTTTTAAAAAGTTATCTTCCCTTTATCTATTGAATCAGTGCTGGCCATCCCTATATATAGCTCGACCAAGCGGCATATACTACCTTTTTCGTCTGTCTCTTTCCTTTCCACTGTAAAGCGCTCAGGCTCTCCTGAGCTCTAAAGCGTGCGCGACATGACTGATGTAGAATGATCAGTTAATTCTAGTGACCGTTTAAAGACCTGCATGAGCGATCTCTGTGGTATTTCAGATCTGTAAGTACACCCGTCAAACAATGAGACAAAAATAAAGGTGACCAATAAGATAAGTGAAAAGTTCAGTATACAAAACGGTGTCAAACAAGGTGATCCGCTTTCAGCTACATTATTTAGTTTGGTTATAGACTTTATATTGAAGAAACTGGAGACGAGGGGAAATATTACAACAAAATTAAGGAAATGTATAGCTTATGCTGATGACATAATAATAACTGCAAGAACAAAATCGGCTTTGATAGAAACATTTAATAATTTAAAAGAACAGGCAATGAAATTTGGATTGATAATTAATGAGAAGAAAACAAAATTCCTAAAATTCAGCACAAAAAGAGAAACTTTAGGAGATTTTAAAATAAATGATATAATGATTCAACAAGTTTCAAGTTTCAAATATCTTGGATCAGCTGTTAACAACAACAACACCATTGAGGAAGAAATAAAAGAAAGAATTGTAATGGGAAACAAAGCATACTATATGCCAATCTGCAGTTATTTAGAAGTAAATTGATATCTAAACAGTCCAAATTTAAGCTATACTGTACTACAATAAGACCTGTAGTAACTTATGCCAGCGAAACATGGGTACTTAAAAACTACATAAAACACAGACTACTAATTTTTGAAAGAGCAATACTAAGGAAAATTTTTGGTCCAACCAAAATGAATGATTGTACATGGAGAATTAAATACAGTAGTGAACTGAATGAGCTGGTAAATAATAGGAACATAATAAATCATATAAAATCGCTAAGATTAGGATGGTTTGGTCATAGGCCTATAAATAGAATGGAGAATAATAGACTGGTCAAACAAATATACAAATGGAAACCAATAGTTAACAGAAAGCAAGGTAGACCAAAAAATAGATGGGCGGATGATGTCCTGAATGATTTGAAATTGATGAAGGTGTAAAACTGGACAAAGATATTTGGAAGCCGTAAGGAAAGGAAGAAAGTTGTTGAGAATGCCAAAACTTTCATCTGAGAGTTGTAGAGCCTGAAGAAGAAGAAGAAGAAGAAGAAGAAGAAGAAGAAGAAGAAGAAGAAGAAGAAGAAGAAGAAATACACCCGTCGGATTTCGCGTCTCTCATTCCTTCCTCATAAGAAAATTTTTGATGTCTAAAAGTTAGCCTGATAACAACGCAGGTGGACTTTGATGCAACCCTCTGTAGACAGAATATACTCATTCAAGTGAGGTCTTCTTTCTGTCATAAATTGAGAATAATCTCAAGTGCTCATATCTCTTGCAAGCAGTAACTATTAATTACTTTATATGGACGTAACAAATATTTAAATTGCTCGGGATGTAAACAGTGTTTCATACTACTGCATGTGAATATCGTACGGAGATTGCATCAGGCAGTCGGCATCAGCCAGTCAACTTTGGATGCTAAGCCGTTGGCCTGGTATGGCGCGATAAAGTGTGAAGTTTGACTGTAACTTAAGAACAAATGTTAACAATAGTGACACGATACAACGTCTCCCAGGTAGGTGAAAGGTGTCCAGTGTTGCCAACTTGGGGGTTTTCCCACTAAATTTTTGGAGAAGACTCTTTATCAGGGGGAGGTTTGGGGAATAAAATGTTAGAGGGATTTTCAAGGGAAAGATCAATTTTAGAGGGGTTTTTGGAGTGTTTTCTAAATTACGTCATTAGGATTCATTTTTAAAATTAATTACAGTGAAACTACTTTGTTGTGTAATTGAACAATGAATATCATGATCATGAATCCTCTCTTCGGCCGGTATCGCATCTTGCAAGCATGTTTGCTCACTTGCTCTCTTTATTACTCGTATTATATTATTATGACTAGACTACGTATTCCAGCTACCTATAAACTGGAATGAAATTGCCTGATTCCAAATATATGTGACGTCACAGCGCAGGTACAGGTACGTTCGTATACAAAATAGTTACGCATCCTCTGCCCTCTTCCTCTAGAAAGTCAAAACCGGGACACAATTATAGTGAGTAGTCTTATCGATCACTGCTCTTACTAGTCGTGTTATTTAAATAACTACATCTCTGTGGCTGATTGAAGGTTCTTTGCAGAGATAAAATATCTTAGGTAAGACGCTCAGTGTGTAATATTGCAGGGCATAGTTGAGAATATTTGAACTAATATTTTCACTGTTAATATAGACAGCATTACGTAAAAAAATGCGTAAAATAAACGTAAAAGTGACAAACAAACAATGCACAGAAAGACACAGAAAGTGTGTTGAACATAATTCAAAAGAACCAGTACCATCAAAATCTGAAAATTGTGAAGATAGCCTATTAAGTCGACGTTTAGCATGGATTTATGTAGCCTATCATGTTGTTCAGTACCAACATCCCAATTAATAAATTAAATAATCTACATTTTAGAGAATTTCTATAAAAGTATATAAAAATTAGTGGGGTTTCAGTGCTGAGAGACATATTATGCAATATCCTAATAAAACACAAAAAAAAAAATCAGACAATAAGAATATCCTATATTACATCATGCACCAATAACGTCATATGCTACTGAAAAAAATTATTGCAATATAAAATCATTTCAAGCGACATCCGAATATGTGTTCAAGTTCCGTAACTTACGTATGCACATTACTATTCACTGCAAAGATCACTACGAAAATGAACATCACGGCCCAAGCAAGTGTTTACTAGCATAACTTCAGAATGTCTGAAGTTGACTGTACTCCACGAACACGCAGCGACGACCTGTTTATTTATATCCTTATCCGTTGCATTACCTGTGTTCGGGGCGTACTATATACCCAATATGTCTTTAACTTCAGTCTTTAGGTAGCTGGAATACGGAGCTTAATTATGACGCTCTCTCCCACCCGTCTCCGCGTTGCACACGTGTTCTCCTTGCCTTACTTAAGTCAAGCGTACACAACAACAATATCCCCAATATAAATAAATTGATGCTTATGATACAACTGATTTTAATTTCTTTTATATTCTACATTATATGTTTTCTTAATTAGATTTCATTTTATATTAAATTTTATACGCAACAAATGCCAGCCACGTGAGCTATGAATAACATTTTTAGTTTGAAACTAATTGTCTACCTGCGCGAGTAAAAGTCGGCACTCGGCAAGATGCAAATGTTGTGGACTTTCAGTGTACTGTGGCAATACTTGCAAAATGCAACATAATATTGTCCCGATCATCAGGAACCAACCAGTTCGTACTGCGAGAACGAATTACGAAAAATTTGCGTGTCAGTGTGAATGTGTGAATATTTTTTAAATTCAATTGTGTGTGTATAATCACATTTGGTAATTTTTATGTTACATTTTCCCAAGTACAAATTAAAAAATTTAGGGGGTTTCTCTGAATTTTAGGGGAATACTTAATATTATAAAGAGGGATTTCTTGTTCCTTGGTTCGCAACGCTGCAAGTGTCTGTATGTTTCAAATCTTTTGCGAATATAGGTCAATTTCTATATGCACAAAGGAAATTTAAAATAAGAAACGTAAAGTGAAATGGACAAAATCATATTACAATTTTAACACTTGTCATTAATTTATAAGGAATATTTACTCATATCAATAAATTTGTTCGTATGCGTGCGTAGATACGCAATAACTTATACAGTGCCCACGTCCTACCTAATAGTCATGCGTTGCAGCCGGCTCCAAACATTCACGTTGTTTGTTACTTGACAATTGAAGCTTATCACAAGAACCATTTCGATTTCGACATTATTTAATTCAATTATATTTTATTCTCTTAATTTTACATTCTCTCGTTCTAAAGCAAGCATTAGCTTGCATTATACAGAGTGATTCAAAAGTCCGGCGACATAGACAAACTTCGTTATTAGTGCAGATACGTAGCGAAAAATGCAAAGAGAGGAAAATTTTTTGAAATATGTGGTTTTCAATCTAATGCGCTTGAATTTTCAAAGTAGAATACACCGTTGTGGCTGTATAATAGTACGACACACCCGGTAGTCCCAGTGCTGCTAAATGATTGGCTTTTCTGTTAGTTCTACCGGATTTTAGATACGTATTATTTAACAGAGAAAATAAACAGAGTTAAGCGGTTATTTAACTTCTCACAGTGCAAAGAAAGATTTTTTTTACATTGATTAGTATAAGAATTTAGGGGAATTTCATTCTTGCCTAGCGGTTTTCCCTGAACTTGTATTGGGAACACTGCTAATTATTGTCATCATTTCGTAATTTATCCGATGCACTACGTGTCTAAAATTTGGTAGAACTAGCGGAAAAGCCACTAAATTGTCAGCATTGGGACTAGCACGTGGCTAACGAGAAAGACAGGCTACAGCGCGACGTCACATTCTTAGTCATAACATGGCCAACATTGATCAAGTTTATGTATAAATGCACTCTTAACAGGAGTTTAATATAGAAATTCCTTTGTTTACAAAGCAAGCTGTTCACTTGCTCTACTGCTTCATTTAGAATTCGCGAGTTTACCTTCTTTATTTTTCTTGCGACAACCATGATCTTGTTTTGTTTACATTTATCTTTATTCCATACTGCTCATATCTGTAATTTAGCTCCTGTAGCATATCCCTTAGTATCATCTCCTCTTCTGCTAACAACGCCATATCATCAGCAAAGCTTATGCACTTTATTCTTTTTCCTCTTACCTCTCCTCTACTCCACCCAATTGTTGTTTCGTATTTCTACTTTGAGAGGTTGGCATTTGTACTCGTATTTAATATGCCGTGAGAGATTGCAGTTTGTTTTTGAACTTCATTACAAGGAAACATAATAATGTTTTATTGCTGTGTTTTATAATAATTAATGACGTAAGTAATTCGGTTTTGCAAGTTATTTAATTTTATTCGTTGAATAATCTTATTAAATTGCACTCATGGTTTCATGTTATTAGCGTAATTTTATTTCGCTCGCCCTTCGGACTCATGAATTTATCAATAAGATGAAACAGCACTCGTGCAATTATTACATAACATCAATTGATATCGTTATACAGGGTGTTAAAAGAAAGTGTCCAATATTTTAGGAGGCGATAGTATGCATCAAAACAAGAAAATAATGTCTAATAAACGTGGGTCCTACGACACATACTTTCTGAGATCTGAAGACTTGTTCAAAGGAGCTGCTCAATGTGACGTCCATTTATAGCAATGCATTTCTCTGCCCTACAATACAGCAGACTACCAGATAATCATACCGTAGTTAATGAAATACTGATACGTCGCAAAGAATACTGAAAATAAAAGTTTGATTGCGGATATGAGCGAGGTTCAGTAAAGATTGTGTTGTGAATTTTCGTAATCAGCATGTGTGGGCTGATGAAAATTCACATGCAGTTGAAGAAATAAGACATCAGCACCGATTCTCAATCAACGTATGGGCAGACGTTCTTGGTGATAGATTGATAGGCCATACGTACTATCACAGAGATTAACTGGAGCTCGTTATCAGGACTTTCTTATTAACGTATTGCCTACCTTACTGGAGTATATGCCATGTCAGCAAAGACTACAGATGTGGTTCATGCACGATGGCACACCAGCACATTTTCTCCGCAATGTGCATGAATATCTGACGCTGACATTTCAGGACCGCTGGATTGATCGGGGAGGTCCCACACCTTGGCCTGCTCGTTCTCCAAACCTAAATCCCCTAGACTTTTAGTTATGGTAAATTTCGAAGAGTGCGTGATTCCTTACGCCGAAGGGCAGAGGAATGAATTGCCATAAATGGACGTCACATTGAGCACCTCCTATGAACAAGTGTTGAGATCTCAGAAAGTATGTGTTATAGGACCCATGTTTATTAGACATTTTTTTCTTGTTTGATGCATACTAGCACCTCCTAAAATATTGGATACTTTTTTTTAACACTCTGTATATGTTGCAGAGGTTATTGTTTTTTTCTGTGAATCTCTTCAGAACATTCCATAAAGTTTCTTCCTTTTACAGATGCAAATCATGACGTGTTAGAGCGCGGGAACCCAAATGTCATGTTAAAGTGTGTTACAAAATACTCTCTGTAAAAGTCATATTTGACTTCATGATTGCCAAATACAAGACCAACTCAAGAAAACACAGAACATCACACAACACAATAAACTGCAAATCACAATAGTTGCGCTCAGAATGAGTTCACAGTGTGTGCAACTGGTGGCTGCACTAGTGCACTAAACGCCGAACATCATAGCATTGGCAAAGCATAAAAACTCGTTATGTTTCCAAACAGAGAAACACGCTTCACCAATGCATCATAAGTTGCAAATATTTATATATTAAAATTGGACCGTGGGACTGGTATATTTTTCGTACAAGTCGATGAGTAAACATTAGAAAAGCATGAAGTCGTCAATTTCTCAAAAACCTGACTCGTGCCCTTTTTCGACTACCCTTAAATTTCTACCTAAAATGCGGAAGGCTCGCTACATTTACTTCTTATTGGAGATACGCTACTAGAATTCACAAAACAACATGCTACTTAATCCTGCAGTATTACGAAAATACTAAAAGAACGTAACGGAGGAGAAATTACGTTGCAATTGATGATGAGATGTTGTAAATATGCCAGTGGTTATGATACGCATGTCCACTCTTTGTTTTGAAGCTCCGAATTGAATTTTAATAACTTTATTTCAGACAAATCTTACCTAATATAAAAGCTTACATATTTGTACTGACCTATATTTTGGAACTGGATAATTTCATTGTTTCTTTTATACACTCTTGCGTCCAATGCAGGGTTTCAGGGTGTACGTTTCATATTTCAATTGCAAAATTCTTGTCAATATGACAATGTTATGTTAAATAATTATGTTATACCTGTAGTCTTTCGAAATATTATTTTATGCTCGACCATGCCGAAATGTAGTAATTATACACCTGGTAGCAGCCCTTTAATGGACCTCATTAAAGTACACCTATTCATTAAAGTTCAGGTGTTCCACCAATCAGAAAACATCATTGTAGCAATATGAAAGCGCAAGTATAGATTATTCTCGGATATGCAATCGAAAGACAACTAGCGAAAACGTCACGGAGGCTGGAAATCGAATACTGTCGCAGAAGGTTATGTTCTGTTACTATAATAATTAGCGTTAATTGTAAATAATATTCAAATAAATTCAATTTGTCATCTCGTTTTTCAATGTATAATTCAATTTCAAGGTTATATCAAGATTAATGTTTCTTTTACTCTCTAGATTATATCAAGGTCGTCGACATCTGTTTCTCGGAAAAAATCAATACAGTAGAACCTCTATTATCCGTGGTAATGAAGGGGATGTACTGAGCGGTTAATCGAAAAAATCGGATAATGCATACTATAAAAGATTTTCGTAAATTTAATTAATAATGCTTATAATCTCGTAAGCTCCTCTATGATTTTTATTGAATACGCCAGGTAGTGGATCAGAACTTCACTGATTTAAGTCTGATTGTTAACAACGGGTTAAGTTGCAAGAAAACTCCTTATAATGGTTGTTATGTTGGAAGATAGGAAGAGTGGACATCTCATGTTGTGGATTTACGTACCGGCACTTTATTCACTTTATCCTAGATTTTTATTAAATTGCATACAGTTGTGATTCCAATCCCATATTCTGAGATAAGTCACAGTTTCTCGTTCCACAAACCACTCTGTTTGCACTTTTTGATACTTAGTACAACACGATTTCTTTTGATACCCGTGGAAGACATTTTATATAGAAGTTCTACAGTACAACAACTTGAACAATTAACAATAGACCATACTGTGTAAGGGCAAAGACTTATAATAAACCTCTCTAGAAAAAATAAAGTGCTAATATAATGTACAGAACTTCATATATTTCTGTAGTAAAAAAAAGCGAAAGAAATACAGTCGGATAATCCGACAATCGATTAATAGGATGACGGATAATCGGGATTTCACTGTACTTTCGCGTCTGCGCACATCTCACAGTTTACGAGGTATTGCACAAGGTCAGTTCCGCTTCTCACTTAGATAACAATAACATGAATACTTATGAATAATTTCAAGTTAGAAATATGGTCGAGCATAAAAAGTCGTATGAAACTTGCCTATAATAGTAACTAAGACGCTCGTATGAAAATTATGAAACTCGCTTGCGCTCGACTACATACAAATTTTGAAGGTAGTAGACAAAGTATATGATTATGTCACGTGACCAGAATATTGTACGAAATGGAAATATAAAAGTTGGAGATTTATCCTTCGAAGAGATGGAAAAATTCAAATATCTTGGAGCAACAGTAACAAATATAAATGACACTCGGGAGGAAATTAAACGCAGGATAACTATGGAAAATGCCTGTTATTATTCGGTAGCCACCGACGTAGCTCGGTCGGTTAAGGCGCTTGCCTGCCGATCCGGAGTTAAGCTCGGGCGCGGGTTCGATTCCCGTTTGGGCTGATTACCTGGTTGGATTTTTTCCGAGGTTTTTCCCAACCGTAAGGCAAATGTCAGGTAATCTATGGCGAATCCTCGGCTTCATCTCGCCGAATATCATCTCGCTATCACCAATGTCATCGACGCTAAATTACCTCGTAGTTGATATAGCGTCGTTAAATAACGAAGTAAAAAATATATTCGGTTGAGAAGCTTTTGTCATTTAGTCTGCTGTCAAAAATCTTGAAGGTAGAATTTATAAAACAATTATATTACCGGTTGTTCTGTATGGTTGTGAAACTTTGACTCTAACTTTGAGAGAGAGATAGAGATTGAGGATGTTTGAGAATAAGGTTCTTAGGAAAATATTTGGGGCTAAGAGGGATGAAGTTACAGGAGAATGGAGAAAGTTACAGAACGCGGAACTGCACGCATTGTGTTCTTCACCTGACATAATTAGGAACATTAAATCCAGACCTTTGAGATGGTCAGGGCATGTAGCACGTATGGACGAATTCAGAAATGCATATAGAGTGTTAATTGGGTGGCCGAATGGAAAAAGACCTTTGGGGAGACCGAGACGTAGATGAGAGGATAATATTAAAATGGATTTGAGGGCGGTGGGATATGATGATGGAGATTGGATTAATCTTGCACAGGATAGGGGCCGATGGCGGGCTTATGTGAGGGCGGCAATGAACCTCCGGGTTCCTTAAAAGCCATTTGTAAGTAAGTAAATAGATACATTGGACCCACACCATCGGCCTAAATGCGTTTGAGTTTGCCCCATCTTCCACCTCAGGTCCATAACATCCATACCACGAGTTAATAATTTTTTAAGGTTTGCTCTAAATATTTAGGTTATTGTCTTACATTAGAAGCATGGTTTCCCTTTAAAATGTGGGGGTTACAATTATCGACACTTTGCTACTTCCGTATCATTAAAACACTAGCACATTAATAGCAATAGTAATAATATTGTCAAATAGAAAGTACTACATCGATAATTAATTTTGAGGTTTAGTTCTCTGGCTGTTTTGGCTCAGTACATCAGCATTATTCTATTTTTTCTATATTCATTCCTGCTATTAGTTATTGCGTACTTCCGGATAATTACGGCTAATAAAAAAGTCTTAATTTTGATTCCTCAAAAATGTTACAAAATTATTGTATTGTGTGTAGACATCGAGGCATCATCAAATTTACTCTATTTTGATTGGACTCCGGCATGTAGCACATGTAGGGCTACGTGTAGAAGATGACTGTGTCGTAGACGTCAGTGAAACTGTTATAAAACATTGCAGGACTCCAAATAAAACGGAGACAATCACACTGGAAAATACTAATTTTGTAGCAGTTTTGTAGGAAAAACATAAGTAAAAGCTTGACAAATTAGTCCCATTAAACAGGGAAAAAGTACATGGAGAGATCTATTTGAAATCCTTGTAGAAGGAACAGCAGCTAAACTAGACAATTGGTGTAGAGACTTTGAACCGTGCCTTTGAGATGACAACCAATTACACAATGTCGCCAACATGATAGTACATTGTTCGTGGCCCTTATAATATGACTTATGTCCACTGTGAGTACTTTCGTAAAAAACGAATTACTTCTCCTGGATTAAAAATTTAATTGTAAAGCGGCCACAATAAAATTATTAATACCGCTACGGAGAATATTCTCTGGACCACATCATATTTCTCCTATCATGCCATAAAGACACTTGGAGACATGGAGGTAGAGAATCATGCTTTCTTGACCTCGACACTAGAATGAGGTGGTGTGGTTGACACCACGCTCCGATCGCCTTTTTACCCATGGGGAAAGACCCGCTACTCAATTTTATGGGAGAGTGAATGAACCTTGAGACCGTTCTGGAAGTTTTGGCAACTGAAAAATCTCATCACCCGGGATCGAACCCCAGTCTAGCCAGTTGCTCTACAAACTGACTTATCCGGCCGACCTTTCAAAATTTGTATTTTATTTTAGTGCATTCAAAAACCGCCACTATACTCACTCAACCTTGCACTTGACTCCTACAGTCAGTTCTTAAATAATATAATTAGGAATTTTACTAGCAACATATCACTTCTCTTTTATTTCAAATGGCTCGGCACGGCTTGGTCACTAGCGACGAACATAATCGGCGCTGCTATACCACATGCATTCTCCAGCTCTTTGGAACAGCTTAATGCAGGCTGAACAGTGAAGTTGATGGTTACGAATGGACTGCGAGAGGAGTGTAGGAGAAACAGACGCATTCTTCAGGTACACATACGGCCCTTTACTTTTTGGAGTAATGACGTGGGCAAGAAATACTCGCTATATTATGACTGGGATATATATCATTGATGAACAGGCTCCTTTACGTGCCCAAAATCTACAATATGAGCTTTCCACTTCACTTCCTTGCCCTGAAAAATAATGCCGAGGGTTTAATCAATCAAATCTGAACCCGCGAATCTCAGATCAAATGTAAAATATGGTAAATAGGCCTTACTACATTAAAGACGACTGTTTTGAACAGAAAAATCACATGCTTCGAATGAATTATTCTAGATTTCGATGTAAAGCAGTTAATGAACATTTTAATTAGATCTTGATATCAGACTTGAGCTTAATACATGCTAAAATAAAAAAAAATATACAGGGTTTAAGGATATAAGTGCCATTATTTTAACTGATGATTGTTCATGTCATATGGAAGAAAAAATGTCCTCACAATTTTTTTCTAATTGCAATATTTAACTAAAGCCCGATTCAGACGGTGCGTGTTTCTGTGATGGATTCCAAGGTAGCTGCGCTGATGGCTAGTCTGCGTGCACACTTGCTGGAAGCAATGCGCTCTGGTGGCTCGTTTGATGGCTAGCTTGCTGGATTTCGAGGGTAGGTTCCTTGCTGTTTTTCGTGATGGTTTGCAGGCTGGAACCAAAGATGATGATAAAGTATCACCACTGAAACCATGTCGCCATGTTCGTTGTTTTCCAACTAAACCTGTTTTTCTATAGTCTTTAGTTTCTAAGAAAAAGCAATTAAATATCGGACTTTGGCTATTTTTCACTTATGGCTTAAGTACCTTATTGCAACATTTCCTATTGTTAATGTAGGACTGTAGTTGTTTTCCACTCACGGTTCAGTTTCTTTTTGACCATGAGTGTTGGCAACAGACGAAACAGCAGATGATTTTCCAATGTGAACTGTGAAAAGAGCCAGCTCCGTGAGAACAACAACCATTACCGTAGACAACACGGAAGCCAGCATCCTATCCACCACGGAACCCAGCTTGCTAGCCAGCAAGGAAACACGCAAGAAAACAAGCACAGTCTGAAACCGGCTTAATTATTAAAGTTTACAATATTAGGCGTTGGCAACGTTGCTGGATGGAGAGGAGGGAGTTTACAAGTACACGGTACAGCTCAAGTGGATACAGACATACCGGTACGAAACAGATCCTCTGTTCTAATGCAGGGGCGGACCTTTGTTTACGTAAAACGAACAGCAAATACAAACTTTCAATCTCATTAATAGAATGTTATGGTAAATTTCCATTTTATTTAACAAATTGGCAATATTGGTCCATTTTTATTTTTAAAGATATTTCTGTTTGTGTGATTTTCGAAACGGAGTAAGGGACTCTTAGTTTCTAATAATCGTTGAGAAACTACTACAAAAGTTCGCCGATTAGGTAACCTTCATTGCGGAAAACATTGACGGTACATCTTCTTGCTTCACTTGAATTACGACGACTTTCTCCATAAATTAATAACATATGATATTTCTAAACTGTGAATGACATTGTAAGTTGTTTATCGAATACCCTGTACTGAACTGTTATCCGCTCGGCAGTAGACCTATGGACAGGGAGAACTCAGCTGATCCTATTTACGTTCGTCTGTGCAGAGTACTGCCTGCTCAACACGTTGCCACGTCTCTCACACCAGAATATTAACAAATTTAAGCATGCATTTTTATTTAATTTCACGAAAACGTAATAGAACACACAAATATATATTTAAACTAATATTAACCCTTTGCTAGATGTACCTATTGATGTAATTGTTTTCATAATTTTACTAACGATATAAGCAGTATAACGCGAATAAAATAAGAGAAGAAACATTTTTTTTGGGGTGGGGGGGAAACTATCAACTTTTGACCATATGTTGTATGGACATTTTTTGATCCTATAGGTCGTCCGCGATGACTGTGAAAAGGACGGCATCTATACCCTTACCACAGTATAAGAAGAATCAGTAGGGACAACTCTTGTCGGCACCGTTGATGTTGTTGGTACTAAATTCAAGCTCAGTAAGGTCTAGTTCTCAATGAATCCAACTATGTCGCTAGTATCAAACCACTATCAAAATATTAGTAAAATATTTATTTATTTATTTATTTATTCATTTATTTATTTATTTATTTATTTACTTATTTATTTATTTATTATATTGGTCAGTAATAAGAATAATCTTGTATGTATATTATCTATCATTAGTATTATGTCGCTAGGAAGTCAAAATACTTATATTCATTGTTGACGTTCATGTTCGCACTTCACAGCAACGGACGCCATGATGTTTTATGTTCTACTTGGATCAATTTTACCAACATATGACTCAAACAGTGACTTGAACGTTAGCGTCAATTAGTGAATATTTTCATGATGATTGCATACGGAAGTAATTATTATTATGGTTATATTGCCATTCCTTTGCCTCATGTCTTTAAAATTGTTAAAAGATGAGTAATGAATGTTTCAGTTAATATTAAATTATGCCAGCCTGTCATAGATTGAGATCCATCTGATGGAGGTTCCAGATAATACACCAAGTTTCGTGACATGCGCACTCAGAATTTGTTCCCACGAAATGGCTTAGGTGTCTTTACTGTATGTTCTCTATACTGTGTCCTTACACTCTGTATATGATGATAATGGCAAAGAAGACTTTTATATTTTCAAGTACTAAAATGAAAACTATATCACTTTTAAAATAAATTAATGTAAGGAGCACCAGATTGAACCTGACCTACCATATATAAAATGCACGAGACCCAAAAATTACGTTGGAATACAGGCTAAAAGAAAGAAGTGATTCTGGAAGGTCGAGGAAACGATGATATCCGTCTCCTTATATACCGTGATTAAGAAGAAGAAGAAGAAGAAGAAGAAGAAGAAGAAGAAGAAATTGACGATGTTTCCAAGTATTTGCGAGAAAGTTAATCCTGCCGGAAAATAATTATCTGTTGTAAATAGATTAAAACAGGAAAGAGGAGAATTCACAATTCCAGCTGTGAAATCCGTAGTGTGCCATATATCCGTTACAGGCGTGCGTTCAGGTTCGTTACGTGCCCATTAGTATCATTATTTCCTTGGGTCTTACTCTTCCTGATTGCCTTCAACCTACCGCTTAACGAATATCGAGCAAAGATGCGTTTGTTGCAGCTCTTCCTACGGTACGGTTTTTTCTTTCTTAATGGAGGTACATTATTAGGGGCGTCATGTTGAAATATAAGATATATATTGAGTCGTAAATTCCATCAACTTATGAAACTAGTTCCTTGTAGTCAATGAATTACAAAGTAGGCCTATAACAATACATAATAATCTGGAAACAACATGTGGAGAGAATGGAGAGAAGAAGACTGTATCCAAGAGAAACGCTGTTAAGTGTGCCCAACTGTAGCGGAATTCCGCTACGCGTAGCGGAATTTGAGACTTCGGGAGGCGTAGTGGAGAAAATCGAAAACCCACCTAAATGTAGCGGAATTGAAAAAAAATTCATGTTAGAAGGTTAAATTTGTATACTTTCTTTGAAACTTCTGCATAATGTAGCGGAATTAAGAAAATACATGTTAGAAGGTTAAATTTGTTTATTTTTTCTGAAACGTCTACATTTTATTCATTTTCTATAATATTTTGCACATTTCACATTGAGCAGCGAGACGAGTTAAGGCTGGTTCACAATAAACCGGGAACAGAAACGAGAACGAGAACTGAAATAATGTTAAAATAAATTAATTTAAATGTGAGTATTCACAATACTTAATTATGAATGCTCAAATTTAAATACATATATTTAACATTATTTCCGCTCTTGTTCTCTTTGTCGTTTTCCGTTCCCGGTTTATTGTGAACCAGCCTTTAGACGTGATTGACCACAGCCTGCTAACTTAGCAGATTGCAGTAATAACGCAAGCCTTTTTATTAGTGTAGATGAGAATAAGAGAAGAGAAGTAGTTTAATTAATTAGAAGAAGTAATAAGTGAAAATGAAAGGACATGAAAGACATCGTTATGAGCAGGTATTGAGGTCACGATTCGTCTGTGTTTTAAGCTGTGGATAGTGTAAGGGAATGCTGGCCCGAATACAGAAATGTGAAGGGTTAGCAGGACCGAATATGTTGAAATACATACGTAGGCTTATATGTACCATATCATATATATCAAATCATATCATATACCATACCATATAATATAAGCCTATATATCATATCTTATGGTATCGTATCGTATCATATCATATCATATCATATCATATCATATCATATCATATCATATCATATCATATCATATCATATCATATATCATATCATACCATATCATATCGTATCGTATCATATATCATATCATATCACATCACACATCACATCGTATCATATCATAAGATTTTTGAGTACTCGTAACGAGCATTCTAATGAAATTCTTTACTTAAGACCCTAGTTACGTGACAGCCGCTGCATACAACTCGGCCGACGCTTCTTGCTGAATATAAAGGAAAAAGATTGCAAATGTTAAATAAGAAATGTTATTAGAAAGAACATATTGCGCTGTGAATTTTCTTATTATTTGGAGCGATGTCAGGAATTTTTAGTGCTTGGTCATACCTAAACTTCCTATAAACAGAACTCATTTTACGTAATGCATGTTACGGAATAAAGTTCCTTTCATTTTTTAAAACGAACGCTAGTAAAACTGTTTTAGTTCCCCATTACACAATCTAGTACAATAAAATAAGAAAGCTTCGTGCTGTAAATTGATTACATTTTACTGTACTATCTTCCCAGAATCTTGTTCGAGTCTATTTATTACCAAACATAATCATGACATACTACCATAGCGACGAACGGAAGAAACCAATAAATATCTTTGTAATACAATCTCAATCCGGCGAATGTTATACTGAACTTAAATTGTGCAACATAAACCGAAGTCAGTAACTTTCTTGAATAAAATAGTGACAGGGGTATCCACAGAATTTCGGTAATTGACTGAAATTACTTTTGTTTTATTATTTTGTATTTTTGTTACTTTTTTATTAGAGATTTTTATTGTATAATATTTTTACTATATTCGGCTTATTGTTATTAAGGGGAGATGTAGGTCCAGACTGACTAAAAATCACATTTTCTAAAAGTATTACATAGTGTTGGGAATCTCACCACAAAACTTTACGGCCCAAATGTTAGTCAAATGTAGTAATCAAGAAGAGCCACAGAATGGTTCTAGAAAAAAGATTGGAGAGGCACTTGGACTAGAAAATAATTGTAAAAATTCTTCTTTTTCAGGATTTAGAATAATTGATTTATCATTATTCTTTCTTGCATTGTAAACAGTGCCTGTTGTTCTTATGGGTCACAAGACGTAACAAAATAATTAATCATGTGGCATGCATATTCAAACTTTACGACTTGTTACCCGCAGTACTCAATTTTCAATGAAGAAGGAACATTTTATCAAAAACTATTTGAGATAAGTAATGAAAATTTGCACACTACTTTATTATTGCATAATGCAAATTTTCCTGCAGAAAATTACTTTTTAGATGGATATTTAAAGAACTTTACTTTGGTAAAGCAATATATACCCTATATATTTAAATACTACATTTTTTAATTTATTTTCAAAAAACCAATTGAAGTTTTAAAATTCTGTCTGCAGGGATTTGTCACGTATAATGTGGAGCAAATGTGTACAAAATTTGAGAAACATATCTTTAATAGATCATGAGAAAATGTTCCTTATATTTTGTGATATTAGGTTAGATTGGGTGGGTTCGTAATTAGGCTTCCTGACATGATAAGGTTTGTAATTATATATCATAATAGAGTCAGTAATTGTAAATATCTGTACCAAATTTCAGATGGATAGCTAAAAAATTGTGGGATTAGTGATTAATTACATACGAGTCTAAAAGTGTATTTGAGACTACGTCTCTTTATAGAGCAATGTAGTAATTTTGTATCATACTGGTTGAGTGCAAGAGAAAGCCGAATGACCTTAACTCTGAGAGTTAAAATAAATTATTATTATTATTATTATTATTATTATTATTATTATTAAGCACATCTTTGAGATTTTGTTCTGAAAGAGAGTTTTCTACTATAATATTCATATAATGTTAGTTACTTATTGGATAACGATCGTCACTTATTCATTTGCAAGAGGATTACACAATGCTCGACAGCACAGCTACATTTTGGCATATACAGCAGCTAGTGGAGACTTCTTGAAATTCGTATTAGGCTAAAATTGTGACATTTTCTCAATAAGTGTACATCGAAGTTAGTCGTATTCGCGTCAACAAAGGGTTTTATGTGTTACCTACAGTATATTTGATTGAACATCTGCAACAGCAGCGAAATGAGTAAAACAAGAAAAAGAACTCTCCCTGAAAGAATGCGAGTTATTCAGTAACATAAAGAAGAAAATTCTCAACGAAAAAATTTCTGAAAAAAGAAAAACCTGAAATACCAAGATCAACAATAGCAAGTATAATTAAAAGATACAAATTCAATTCGTCTGTAGTTAATAAACCCCGAAAGGGAAAACCAAGGAAGTTGACAGAGAGTGAAGAAAAGGATTTTGTTAGAAAGGTCAAGCAAAATCCCTATGTTTTTGGACCTGCTCTTCGGTCAGATGTGGAATCACCGATCAGAGTAATACGCGGTAGCCCACAGCTCATCACTGCCAGTCCACAAGTGTCAAAAGACCAGCCGACCCAAGACCAACGCTGCCTGACATGGCCGCTTCCTAGCCCGTCGCACTGCACTGACATCAACCCACCAGTTGGTTGCATTCTACTGCTTTTCCGCTTTCGCGCATTGGTTGTGCTTTCGCTTGGCGTGTGGCACGAGCATACAGTTCCTCGCATACTGAACAACATAAAAATTAAATTATTTTCCACTGCTGTTGAACACAGATTTAAAAACTGTCCCAATGGTACATTTTAAATTTGTATTAGACTCTGTTGTTTTAAACTCTGTAGCAGCGGTTTTATCCTTCATTACTTATTCTCTAGAGAGACTGTATTTTAGAATGTGTTCTTCCACAGCCGGTGTCTGGGATGAAGCTTTTCCGGGCTGAGATGTCGTGCTCTACCATTCTACCAGTAGACCACGGCATCTCAGCCCGAAAAATATTCATCACAGATACTGTATTTTCTTTGTGATGCACCATTATTTGGACTCTTCTTGAAAAAGAGAAATAAAAGAACTAAAACTAAAACGTTTGAAACAGTAGCTGATCGTTGATCGAACCACACACGCAAGCACAAGCTGCGCAAACTCAATTAATAAGTAATTGATAGAAGAGGAGGCTTGGGCTCGATACCTTGATACCAGCTCACCGCATAAAACCGCTATGCAAGCAGTCCGGCTCGGCGAGTGCGGTGACGTCACGGGCTTGTTCCGTGCGAGACTGTGAAGCCCGATGCCGTGCAGTGCGGAAGCAGCTCGTGGTTTGGGCCGTTGAGCAGGTCTGTGGCAATGATGACAGACGCCCTTCTACGAAAGTCTCAATCAATATAGAGGCAATGAGTTGCTTCATGATTTACGTCGAATGAAATCGGGACAGTTTCACAACTTCTGTCGCATTTCAGGAACAGACTTCGAAATATTAGGCCTACTGTGCAAAATAGGGCCAAAAATATCCAAGAAAGACACAGACTGACGAGAAGCAATACCTATTCAATAAAGAATAAAGGCTAGCATTAACAAATCAAGATTTCAGGTATAACTCCCTGTAAAGTTGATTTGAATAATTTCGAGGGAAAAATTGTTCCGGAGCCGGGTATCTGTTCGTCACTGTTTGTTAACAGAAAACCACAATTTAAGTCACACGGAGTTAGTGTGCACTCGAAGTTGGTTGCTTGAAGGTTGTCAGCCCACTTTGAGGTCTGTGGATATAGAGGGAAAAATTGGATCGGTGTCGATTAGAGTTCCCGGGTAGCTCAGTGGTAGAGCGTTGGTACTTTAAACCAAAGGTCCCGGGTTCGATACCCGGCTCCGCTAGCATTAACACTTCGATATCTCGCTAAAGGAGATTCGTATACAAGTGTAATGCATTTATTCAAAGTGTCGAAACAGCTGATTAGCAGGATTGTTCCAGAAATATGTACAGCTAAAATTGAGAAGCTGGAAGATTTTATTAAGGTACGACTGCAAGACAGGGGAAAGTTTCAATATACGGATACCTCACTGACAATAATTATCTTAAAATACTAAAAAGAGAGATTTGTCTGTGTTTGTCGAATGCGAATCATGCTTACGAAAGGCACTCTTCAGTGCCAATAATTTATTTTGTGTGCACAAAGTTGGAACTTTGTTTCTTCTGGGTGTGAAGTTGTCCAAATGGAACGACATATGTTTATACGCGAACAAAGTTGACTCGTACACTTCATCACTCTGTCTTTCCCTCCGGAATGGTGTCAATAGGAACTCAATCTGCTCCCTGCAATATACGAGGCGCATCCAGAAAGTAAGTTTCCCTATTAAAAAAAAAGAACACACACTTTCCGGAAACCATTGGCAACAGGTACAGCAAAGTTTCAGCTATTTTTCAACATAGCCACCATCAGAATTGAGACACTTGTATCGTGGGATCAACTTTTGTATCCCTCTGTCGTAGAACTCTGACGCCTGTGACTGGAACCAGCGTGTGACAGATGTCTTCAGCTCTTCGTCGTTGCCAAAACGCTCACCGGAGGACAGGAATTTCTTGAGGTGCAAGAAAACGTGAAAATCGCTGGGAGCAAGATCAGGACTATAGGGCGGATGATCAAACAACTCCCAGCCAAATTCCGTCAAAACAGCTGCTGTGCGCCGAGCCGTATGTGGACGAGCATTGTCATGGAGGAGCACAACACCTGCAGTAAGCATTCCACGCCTCTTGTTTTGAATGGCACGTCGCGATTTTCGCAGTGTTTCACAGTAACGGTCAGCGTTCACTGTTTCACCTCTTGGAAGGAAGTCAATGAGCAGAATGCCCTTCCTGTCCCAGAACACCGTGCACATCACTTTCCGTACCGACAGCGTCTGTTTGAATTTCGTCTTGACCGCAGATCCACTATGCCGCCAATGCACTGACTGCTTCTTGGTTTCCGGGGTGAAGTGCGAAATCCAAGTCTCATCGCCCGTGACGATCCTGTCGAGGAACTCGTCGCCGTCATCGTGATACCGTTGCAGAAATGTCAGTGCTGCTCCTAAACGTTGCATTTTGTGTTCGGCACCCACTTGGTACACACTTTTTTGAACAGCAGGTGCTTAGTGACAATCTCATGCAACAAGGATCGAGATATCTGCGGAAAATGGCTGCTCAGCTCCGTAATCGTGAAGCGACGGTTCACCATGGTGCACTGCCGCATCAGCTCAACACGATCATCATTGATGAGGGACGGTCGCCCAATGCGCTCTTCATCATGGACACTTTGACGACCTTCGGAAAACTGCCTACACCAGCGACGCACCATCTGCTTACTCATGATGTTCGGCCCATAGACCTGACAGAGCTGCCGATGAATTTCAATTAGCGCAATGCTTTGTGCATTAAAGAACTTTATCACCGATCGAACCTCGCAGGCGGTGGGAGAAGGAATAAGAACTTCCATTTCGGACCACTGCTGCCACGCTACTGGCACCAGAGGGACCTGTCCGGCTGGCATATGATTGGTACGTCATAGATCTGTTACGCATGCGCAATTGACACGGTTAAATTACGTTTACTTTCAAGGGGAAAAAAATCGGGAAACTTACTTTCTGGATGCGCCTCGTAAAACAAATATTTATCCATTGAAAATAAATAAACAAAAATAATTTTCAAATTTTGCACGTGTTTAACTCGCCTACCTTGCAGCTCAACATCTTTCCAATAGCTTCCCAAACATCATGTTTTCTTACTTTATTGTGGTAAGTAGGATGCTTGGGATTCCATAAAGTTTCCTGCTCCCTATATGCATTAATAAGATTTATAACAGCGTCTTCCGTCCACTCCAGTTTCGACATCCTGTTGGTGAAATTGAACTAAGCGCTGCGTTCTGCTACGAACTACAAACCAGTGGCAAATTCCGTTCAGAACGAATACCAATTTCCTTTGATGTACCGACAAGCGACGGATCACTTCCGAAGGCAAATCAAACGATCGGTTTGCTTTTGCTGCGACGTACACACGTTCCTGTTTCAATCAGCGAATGCATTCGTTTGTCGTTCGTTGTTCCCTAAGTGTGTACGCACCTTTACTCAAACGTAATCCGACTTTGTACACAAAAAATATGTGCTATCTCTAAGATCTGTACAAAGTTTATTAAGAATCCGTTGAAATCCAGAGAAGTTAGTAATTTTGTCCATCTACATTTGCGTTTTTGCACAGTGCGTCGCGTCGCAAGCTTACGTTTTAATGAACTTGTTATGTTGGACTACAACCGTGCTTACTTTGAGGGCGATACTATGTCATGTAAAATGTTGGAATGTGTCCGACAAGAGTGGACGTGGCGGGCGGCAGAACTCGCCTCATCTGTCGGTGTCTCCCGCGTTATTATGCGCGGATCGGTGCACATCGCAGGTCAAAACACTTTCATTACTGCTAAAAACTGAACTCGCCGTTACATCCACTCTGTGTACAGTACGATGCGTCAGGCTCCGTAAAAATCATGCACTGCACTAACATTTCCTTACGGTTTGGTTTGGGAGGCCAGACCGACAGGAGTTCAGGCAGCAGAGATCTGCTTTCTTGTTCCCTGTACGTTTGCTGGCGCCTGTGGATTCAAACATGACTGGTGCTGTGTTCAGGGACGGTGAAGGGGTGTCAGTGGCGTAACTTTTTATAGCTGGGCCCCCCAGCAAAAATAATAATCTTGGCCCCTTTCCTTACTGCCATTTTTTCATATTTTCATAATTTTATTCTTTACATCTAATTTGAATAAAACAATTTAGCATAGCAAAATACTCCATTTTTAAACAAAATTAAGTGAACAGAACTGAAAAAAAATTTAAATGATATAACTTCTATTTTACTAACGGTCTGACTAATAAAACGTGTATAGTTTTTATATGAGACTTATGCAAAGTTGAGACAGAAAACGTTACTAATAAACCATGCACAAGCGATGGATGTATAAACAGTCTGCAACTATACAATGGAAATTGCTTTGCAGTAGTTATATACACAAAACCCTTGTTTAAGCGTTTTATATAGAGAAAAATGACCGCCCCTCTAACAGCTGTTCCTATCGACTGTCATTTTATGATGATGGCTGCCTTGTAACCACAGAAGAACAAACCAAAGAGCATAGAATAATTAGAGTAATATTGCTGTAGCTTGTACTCTTTGACCAAAATATAGTGTGGTAATCGATCAGAGCCAGTTGTACTATCGATACTTAATACGGCACACTAGAGCGCTCTACCGGATGCAATAGAGAATCTCAGATATTCTATTACGTTTCGCAATGAAGTAATGACGAAACTATGACGTAGCTGTGTAACAGTTACATATACTGTTATACACGATGTATGTAGTGATTATTAGTAAGGAATTTACACACGACTTATAAACGAGCTACTCATTGTATAAGTATAAGACAGTTAAACGTCTGTATATAGAGTTTTTATTAGTAAGACCGTAAGGCTATAATTACACAATAATAGGCCTACCTAAGATAAATTTAATATGAAAGCTTAATTCAACAAGCGCTTTTCTCTTCTGATCTTTTCAGAAGCATATGACTCAATCAAATCATGTAGATCAAGTCTTCGGGCCTTTTCACATTCAATACTTAATACACTGAGAGCACTAAGTCTTTCTTGAGTCATGGCACTGAAACACTGGGATTTGTTCCACCACAGGTAGTTTGTGTTTGACTGCTTATTCGGAATACTGAGTCTATTTTAGTCAATTTCGAAACATATTTTTCAAGTTTTTTTTTCCTTTTGCGTTTTTCTGCACAACTTAAATGTTCATAATTATTTTTAAAAGGTTTCATTGTCTCACAACACGAGAAATATGATGAATTAAATCTAGTAACAAGCAGACGTGTTGCTTTACAAAACTTCTTTATTTCAATGTGCGTTTACTGTTTATATGCTGCGGCTACGGCTGGCAACCTGATGACATGAAAGTACATCACGAGAAACAATGTCTCCATCCATAAAAATCATTGTCACATTTCCAACATTGGCGTCATTGCAGTATCGTTGTGGGCGACTCTAATGAGGCAATCGACGGGGTGTATGATGCGAAGTACTGCCAGTTGGATCATTGTATCCTCATCCTCGGGTCTAGTAATGGTGGTCCTTATCACAGATTTCCATGCGTCAGAGAGTAAAAAGAGTGGCTATGCTTTACGGAAAATACATAATGTGGGCCTTGAACTGTAATTCGAAGTCATTTCCAAATATGCATCAGTAACCACTGAACGTTTTCGCCCTCCCCCACGCAACGGGGTGTATGCGGGGGTGTGAGTTACGCAATTGTGTGGTGTATAGTATATTGAGAGCCCGAATGTTTCTTCAAAAATAAGTACCAAAACATGCACGTCAATATGCGGAAAGTTTACAAATATATGTCATGAATATGTCAATTACTGAACACCAATCGCTTGTTGACCTGATGCTATACAAAATTCTGATGATCGCAAAAATAGCTGTACTGTAGGTCTTTATGGTACGAGTACTAACTATGTAAACTGACAAAATTATGCAGGAGAAACAGGACGGTCCAGTAAATAAAAAGTTTAATGCAGCTATAATGTTTCAAGCGATTTTTCTTAATGTAATAAAGCATAATGCTTGTAGGGTGGATAGTAGTCACTGAAGAGATTAGATTCTACTTTTTAAATTTGGACTGGGATAGAATTTTCGGGAGGGGGAGCACTATACCCCAACAATACGACCTGTTACGATCTATTGTGCTAACCCTCAAGCTAGGAGCATTCCGAAACCCACACCAGCTGACTACACTAAGGTTCACTGCATACCCAGGTTTCGAGCAGGCAACCCCCATCGTCCCTAGGCCAGCCCCCTCCATGCGTCGCCAGCCGGTGTTTGGGGAAACTTGGTTGAAATTGTAGTGATTTTTTTACACTACGGCCAGTGCACGGCGGCTCGCACGCCAGCCGCAGCAGGTCGGTCCCACCGAAACAGTTATAACACAGTCTACTATATACAGTCGCGAAGCTTGAGGTGATTTTTTGCAAATCTCTTGATAAAGCGCTCCAAGCGGTTAGCAACTAGAAACAATAGACTGTCCACGGTCGACTTTGGACTGTGTCGTATTTCCATCGAGTGCTAGCTCGTTGCGTATTTCACATTGATGCTTGTGAAATGTTCGTTATTGGTTGTAATGAAAATGTTAATGGCTAAAATACAATAATTGGAATAATAATATTTTACTAGAGACGTAGAAAAATTAAGTTTGCTTTAATGAAATTTATTGATCACGTTTTATTTTCAATTCTGGTGGGATTATTATTGCTTAGGCCTACTTTTTTTTCAAAGGATATGTTTTTAATTATAGCTGTTAATTTTGTTGTTATTTTTATTTGTTACTTTACTAGAGACGTAGAAAAAGTCTGCTACAATAAAAGTTATTGATCATGCTTTATTTCCAATTCTGGTGTGATTATTATTGCTTAACCTCATCCCACTTTGTTAACTACGTAAGCCTACACTACCAGTACCGGTACACGTAAGTTACTCCATTAATTCATATTTACATTATTATTGTTGTAAAGGGAAATGAAATTTAATATTTATTGGTTTCATAGTTAATTATCGCCATAATCTTGATTGAGTGAAGCGATTATAGTAAATTTCAGTTCGTTTTGCACAAACAAAAATAATATTAACCTATTTCTTGCAGGTATCTTCGAGTTTATGGTGGAATTTAATATACTTCATTAAAATAATAAATTAACTTTAATATTTCAACAATGGAAGGTGTTAATTTTTCCAAAAGAACACAACGAAAGTGTAACATATTTTGTCGTCTACTAGGAGAGAGATCTGCGATGATGAGACGATAGTAGCGATCCTAGTGGCGGGCAACTTCCCATGTTTGCATTTTACTACATATTGAGCTTCGCGACTGTATATAGTAGATTGTGGTTATAATATCCCCGCAGCTGGGACTCCTGCCGCCCGCGCATAAGGTTTGTTCCTGTTCCATGCGTATAAATGTACGAATTTTAAATGCTAATTAAGTTACGAGTGTTATCAGTTTGTTTCGTTCCTGTTCCATGCGTATAAATGTGCGAGTTTTAATTGCTAATTAAGTTACGAGTGTTATCAGTTTGTTTCGTTCCGGTTCCATGCGTATAAATGTGCGAGTTTTAATTGCTAATTAAGTTACGAGTGTTATCAGCTTGTTTCGTTCCTGTTCCATGCGTACAAATGTGCGAGTTTTAATTGCTAATTAAGTTACGAGTGTTATCAGTTTGTTTCGTTCCGATTCCTTGCGTATAAATGTGCGAGTTCTAATTGCTAATTAAGTTACGAGTGTTATCAGTTTGTTTCGTTCCGGTTGCATGCGTATAAATGTGCGAGTTTTAATTGCTAATTAAGTTACGAGTGTTATCAGTTTGTTTCGTTCCGGTTGCATGCGTATAAATGTGCGAGTTCTAATTGCTAATTAAGTTACGAGTGTTATCAGTTTGTTTCGTTCCGGTTGCATGCGTATAAATGTGCGAGTTCTAATTGCTAATTAAGTTACGAGTGTTATCAGTTTGTTTCGTTCCGATTCCTTGCGTATAAATGTGCGAGTTCTAATTGCTAATTAAGTTACGAGTGTTATCAGTTTGTTTCGTTCCGGTTGCATGCGTATAAATGTGCGAGTTTTAATTGCTAATTAAGTTACGAGTGTTATCAGTTTGTTTCGTTCCGATTCCTTGAGTATAAATGTGCGAGTTTTAATTGCTAATTAAGTTACGAGTGTTATCAGTTTGTTTCGTTCCGATTCCTTGCGTATAAATGTGCGAGTTCTAATTGCTAATTAAGTTACGAGTGTTATCAGTTTGTTTCGTTCCGGTTGCATGCGTATAAATGTGCGAGTTTTAATTGCTAATTAAGTTACGAGTGTTATCAGTTTGTTTCGTTCCGATTCCTTGAGTATAAATGTGCGAGTTTTAATTGCTAATTAAGTTACGAGTATTATCAGTTTGTTTCGTTCCTGTTCCATGCGTATATGAAGCCATTGATAGTTTGTTTCGTTCCTGTTCCATGCGTATATGAAGCCATTGATAGTTTGTTTCGTTCCTGTTCCATGCGTTAAATAACGAGTGTTATCTATGCTTGCGCAGTTTTCCATAATGCCTCGACACGATTACACATTACCACAAAGGATTTTTATGTCCAACATATGTGATAACAAACTCTTATAGGGAAATTAGAAGACGAAACACAATTTCCCGGTTTACCTCTCCCACACAGAGAAACCGTGCGAAGACTTGTGAACAAATTCAGGGAAACGGGGTCGATTAGCTATGGAAAGCGAAGAGTAACACTATTCCCTGATTTAACAGTATGCGATTTTTATCTATAGGGGAACTTGGAAAATAAAGTGTATGCAACAAACCCCCATACATTGGAAGAACTAAAAGAAAACATTAGGCGAGAAATTGACTTAATTTCGGCTATTGAACTCTCGAATGTGAATGAAAATTTTCTGAGAAGATGCCAGAAATGTGTGTATGGAGAAGGACAACATTTCCAACATCTCTTATGATAAGGTATGTGCTTATTATCATTGTGATTGTAACTGTAACTATAAGAACGTGTAGCGGTAGCGGGGATATTATAACTCAGCTATGGGGACTATCATAAGAATATATAAATCTATTATTAAACCAATAGTTGTGTATGGAAGTGAAACCTGAACTCTATCTGAAAGGGCAATAAAGATCTTAAATGCCTGGGAAAGGAAAATATTACGGAAAATCTTTGGGCCTACTTATGAGCAAGGGTTTTAGCAAATCAGAACGAATGCTGAGTTATATGAATTAGCCTATATATAAAGATATTAACATTGTTGTTGACATAAAACTCAGAAGGTTAGAGTGGCTGGGACACGTAGCCAGGATAGACATCCATACACTAAGCGGAATTCGAAACTTCAAACAGCATCACTATTGTGTTTCAACTGTTGCATAGCCTACATTAGTATTGGTTTATTTATGGGATACGTCTGAGATATGTAAGCATAGTATGTATTTGCGCCCTTTACTCATTTTAGAAGTAAATATTTCTAAATCAAGAAAACACTCTTTTTAAAATCCTCATCAAAACTAAATTTTGACAGTTTCCTTAAAATGACTAAATAAATTAAGTTTTTATGCTATTGCATCGTAACCGAAATCTTTTACGTGCCTCTTAAGTTGATAATACCACAAGTTGCCTAATTGCTATACAAATAAAAGAAAAATAGTTTTAATACATAGATAAAACATTAATCAACGAAAACGCCACCGGCTTGGCTCAGTCGGTTAAGGCGCTTGCCTACCGGTCTGAAGTTGTGTTCGGGCGCGGGCTCGATCCCCGCTTGGGCTGATTACCAGGTTGGATTTTTTCCGAGGTTTTCCCCAACCGTAATGTGAATGCAAGGTAATCTATGGAGAATCCTCGGCCTCATTTCGCCAAATATCATCTCGCTATCACCAATCTCATCGACGCTAAATAACCTAGTAGTTGATACAGCGTCGTTAAATAACCAACTAAAATAAAAAAATCAACGAAAACGTACCCAATTTACAAAACACCCTATACAACACATGAGTACCTAAATATGTCAATGCGCATAACCAGGAACAACTCCTTCGATCTCCGCGACACACAGTCACTTCCTAGCTCTCGTGCAATAAACACACATATGCATCGAGTAATAAGCTGTATTACTTATATTATCATTTTACAATATTAACTTATACAAAATTTTAATGTTCTTATAATGTAACTTATATCAATACACTTTTAATTTTTATATTAATTAATAACTATCTCAATTACCCAATTTAATAACTACAAAATGGTTGATAATATCACAATACATAATATTTAAATTTACATACTCCTACCCATTGATATTACAAGACATGACATAAACGAATGGCTTTTTAGTATCAACTATTTTAATATATTTTATAATTTCAATCAACTTATATAAATATTTCGGAAAACGTATTATTAGTCTTTCACATTTAATTACATTGTTTACATGTTTCGGCCTGCTGTTGGCGTTCTTCAGAACTGGCTGTTGCTGGTCTTGGCGCCTTTTGTTCTGTTTCCTATGGGGGGGGGGTTGTCTAGTGTAATGTGGAGTCAAAGAGTGTGTCTATTCTGAAATTGAGTTGTGTGTTGAGAATTTCATTTGGATGTGTTTTTTTGTGTCTGTATATTTCGTATTGTCCTAGTGTGTTTAGTTTCTGGCTTTTTGGTTGGATGTGTAGAATTTCCATATATGTGTTGATGTCTCTGTAGGTGTGGTTAGCATTGTTGTTTGTGTGTTGAAATGTTTTTGTAGAGCAGGCATGTTAAAACCCTGCACAGTGTGCAGTCGCGCACATTGTGCAACTGTCTCTGTGCGATGTGCACTCTCTATTCCCCTGCCTGGAGGGAGTGAATCGCCTTGGAGGGGAACGCGACAGGGCTATACACACCTGCAGCAGCTTTTGTTTCAGTAACACAGTTTCAGTACGAGTGCCGATTTGGCTGTGTCTGTGAATGAGTTATGATAAATAAAGTGAGGAGTTCACAGATAAAGGAGAAGAGAAATTACGAATCATATAACATAATTGTTATAATGTTTTCCTCAGCCAACAGTAATAATTATTTTAAAATTAAAGGCTTTCATCAGCCTATGTCGAGGTAATAGTGTCGTGAGGTGGTAATTTAGATCAGATTAGTAAAGTTCTCAAAATATATTGCCAGAGCTTATTTCTTAATCAGTACTCTCACGGCAAAAGTACTTGACAATGGCGTTGTTTTGGAGTCTGTACTAACACAGCCATAAAAGGTTAGACGACTTAAGACTTTCATTTCGTAAACTGGTAAGTGATGAGAATATAGTGAGGAATACATGTGAGGCTCTTGAGGTTGTAAGGAGCGAAGAAAACGACTATTTGCAAGGCGGAAAAATTTTCTGGAAAAATATATAATGGCAAATTTTCTATCTCACGTCACAATATTAATTCAATAGGCTATACTTATATTAACAAATCTTTAAATCTGACATAAAGAGAATATCGTCGCTTCACAGCTTGTGAACTACACTTTTAATTTCTTTAAGTTAAGCTCCCAACTTTTCGATACTTGCTCTCAACGTTTTCAAATAAATTATATGTGAATTTAAATTCTAAGCTTAATTTATATTCATTAATATTAATATTAATATTAATTTATATTGACATAGTACAGCAAAGAAATGATTTCGGTGTAAAAACTTCACAATGTCCTACTGCATGTAATTAATTGGGAGTATAATATTTTCTTCAACATTTGTGTACCAAATGGTCACAGTAAATAATAATGCTTGACGAACAATGAAAGAGTAGGATCTATTACTTTAAAATTATTAGTACTTACTACTTAAAATGAAATATTTGTTCGTTTCTTGTTGTTTCGAAATTACTGCAATTTTTTTCTTTCAAATACTAAATAAAAATCATATTAATAAATTTTGCTTTACAAACCACTACTTTGTGAAGTATAACTGAGTAAGCCTAAAGCTTCTTGTATTACAATTGTCAAATATAGACACTGATAATAACTGTGTTTTTTTCGTTCTGCTAACTATGTTTATAATGTCCAAATGTCTATTTAATCCAACCCTAGAAGCGCAGAATAGATTACTGTACACCCCTCCAGCTAAGAACGGTAAGAGTAACGCTTGATTGATGCAACCTGCACAGACCGGCGATTCGCGCACATTACTGCACATTTAAGAGTCTGATTTCTGACATGCCTATTGTAGAGTATTATTTGTTCTGTATGCGATGTTGTAATTTAATTTCTTGGATGAAGTTGCAACCTTGTGTACCATTGTTCGGAATGCAGCTTGTTTGTGTTGTGTTGGGTGATTGGATGTGTTGTGTTTGTGTGTTATTGTTGTTGTGGGTTTTCTGTAGACTTTGAATGTGTGTTTGTTGTCGACTTTTGTTATGGTGATGTCTAGGAAATTTATGGATTTGTTGTTTTCGATTCCTAATGTGTAGTGTAGCTTTGGGTGTATTTTATTATGTATTGATGCAGGTTTTGGATCTGTCTTCTGTTTTCTTTAAATAGTATGTCCCGTTATACCTATGCAGTGTCATTCAGCATAGCGAATACTGTCCATCTGCATGCGCTACACACGATTCGAGGGAGTTACTGTACAGATATAGAGCTTGCGGCCGTGCGTCTGATGAAATTATAAGATGAGAAAAAGGTTTGTCGCTGATATTGGAATAAAAATGCAGTGATACAGTGAGTCATTTATTTTATGTTAGCAAAATCCACAAACACTTAAGTCTGGAGAAAATGAGAAAGCTATGTCCCTGAAACCTGCATGTGGATATGAAATAAAACTTTAACATAATTTCATAAACAAACAAAAAATGAATCTCTCGAGATTATAAATTTAAGAATTAAGAATTAATTTAAGAATTCCGTAAGAAATGCCCGTTTCTGCAGCCAATCTCTTTAAGGACTTACGAGGACTCTTCTGCATTTTTCTTTTACAAATGAAACTAAATCTTCTGTTATAATTTTGTACCCTTTCCAACATACCTTTTCCGTTCTGTGCAGCCGGTTTCTCTAAATTTACTAACCAAATTATTAAGATTTCTGCAGAAGTTTTCAGGTAGTACATAATCAGAAAAACGAGAAACTGTTCTTGACAGTCTTCAATATTATACTTCCAGTTTCCATCTCCATCCTTGAAGTATACTTCAATAAGAAAAGCTCTCTGTTGCACAGAAAAAGCAACCATGTCTTTGAAACACACTATTTACGTCTGCAACGGACACACAGCAACTGAATGTTGTGCCCCTTCAGACTGCACACAGCACAGAGGGAGCGTTCCGACGGCTTCCTCGGTTTATAAGCACGTGTCTGCATGGTATAGTCCAGGCCTGCACAAGGTTTGCGCTCTCCGAGCCGGCTCACAGCTCATGAGCGGAATGCAGATATTAGCTGCTCTCTGTATAAAGGTGGACTGGAAGAAGGGGTGATCTCATACAAAATATACACAAAAGGAAGTACTATTACGAGTGTTTATGAAATGAATCCCCGTTCAGTGTTTGTAAAACTATCTTGAACTATTATTAATTAATAAAGAAATATTTATTTTAAAGAAATAATAGAAATTCTATAGCTACTTAAATGTACAATATCATTTTGTTATATTTTTATTTATCAGTACATCAAAACGAGGTTTTATGCTGTTGGCAGCTGAAAGGAACAGTAGCCTACTGATCGCAATGAAACATCAGTTACAGATGTTCGATGCCTGCCTTTATTAAAGTTGATTATAGAAAACAGTTGCTCACAAATATAAATGTTGAGCCAAACATAGCAATCATTTTCACAGCCAGCCTGTGTAGTCGTGGATTTATTGCTAATGTTTAGTCTTGCAAAACTCAACCAGGGCAGTAGTATTATTCAAACGATCTTTAGCGTTATATCACATTGAAGATCAATAAGTTCGAGCTGTAAATCGTTAAATGTTGTGTTCCGTCTTGTAGATTCCTCCGTACTGTACTGTAGCAGTAGGTAAGCAACATGACACAGGTCCACACCTGTGGAGTAACGGTCAGCCCGTCTAGCCGCGAAACCAGGTGGCCCGGGTTCGAATCCCGGTCGGGGCAAGTTACCTGGTTGAGGTTTTTTCCGGGGTTTTCCCTCAACCCAATACGAGCAAATACTGGGTAACTTTCGGTGCTGGATCCCGGACTCATTTCACCGGCATTATTACCTTCATATCATTCAGACGCTAAATAACCTAGATGTTGATACAGCGTCGTAAAATAACCCAATAAAATAAAAACATGAAACAGTTACTGAGAATAGGCCTACACACTGCACTCCACTAGATAGCTGAGTGGTCGTTACCCTGTCCTCTACCTACTGCAAGTCTATGTCATTCTGACGTATCTTCCTCTCCGTTTCGGCGAGCGGTAAACACCGCTCTCCCCTCCGAAGGAGCGCGCGCGCTCGTTGAGCGCTGTTTGTGCAGGTATGGTATAGTCAAAAAAACAAGGTACAATAAAAATGTAAGGAAACATTTTTGATGTCACTGTATTAAGAAACAAAGGCTCATATTTGAAGAAAGTAGTTCAGTTGTTATCCTCCTTGAATACCTACGATTTCATGTGACATACATGATGACCTTGAGCATTCGACGCAATCTTACAGTCACTGTGGACAGCTGATATTTTGTATTCCCTACCTGCTATGGAAATTTAACAATATGTGCAATTCGAGGGAAACTTTCGACGTGAATTCACTAACAATTGCCTGGTCTTGTGCAGGTTCGCCATTCAGGAGACAGCCGTGTGACAGACGGCATTGGCTAATCCCATTGCGTACACTACATTCGAATTATTTCCTTCAGATCTGTGAATATAATATAATCCTTTAATCATTTAAGGTTCTAAAAATATCAAGTTCTATAAATGTTTGCATTATAAGAAATAACGACAGATACAGGGACATCATTTTATTTTTACTAACATTTTTAATATTAACCTGTCTATACCTTTAGAGAACCGGAAACACCGCTTGCTCCCCCCCTCCAAGACTGGAGTTCGATGATACTGGCGTAAAACACAAATCACTCTACTAGGTATAGGAGGGAAGAAAAGTAGTTCATCCATTTACGTAAACTAGGAGATATCGCGATTTTGAGTTTGATAATTTTCATTAGGTTTTTCTTTCATCAAAGTACAGTACTGTATTAAGAATAAGTGTTTTTACTCACGAAGTGAGTTATCTATGCGAACGTATTCATTATGCAGTGTATATTATAGTCTACAGCACATTAGCGTACAATATAGAGAAAGAAGCTAAATTGAAAAATAATCATAATATGAATATTTAAACACAATTTTGAAAATGGTGGCCGTTCATTTCGATACAGGCTTCAGTTCTTTTGTGCATATTATCGCACTATAGACTATTGCATCTAATTCCAATTGCCAGTTTCGTCCTTCGTACTAGTAACTCATGTTGAAATAATTCTGTACCTACTCTACGTACTGTAAATTCAATCTTCACTTCTGCCCGACCCGAAAATATAAAATTACTCAGACATGCTATCTACTGTCCGTCCAAGTGGTTATGCCGCAGGATTGTAGAAAGGGAGGAAATCACGTGACAATTACTTAACGAGGCCCTTTTATTTAAGTTAAATTAAACAGCTGTATAATATTACGTAAACTTTCAATTCCTAAGAGAAATTAATGTTTTCAGAAAAGAGCTAAGACAGCCCAGCTATTACAGAGGGGCGAGCAGAAGCAGGTGGGGGAAATCGGGATGCGACGTAGGCAAACGGACAGTACCTGTGCGAAAATATGATTCAATATTGAAAGCTCTTTCGTCACTGGAAAACGCGAACATATTTCTGGAACGTACTATACTCAGTAACTCAGTACTGCTTACTATCTGCGGTCTTGGTTCTGTGTGGAGTTGGAACTTCCTTAGTAGAAGGGGTGGGAGTGAAGTACATTCAAAAACTGAGGTACAATAAAAATTGAAGTAAAAATAAAATGATGTCCCTGTATAAGTGAGTATACTTATGAAACAAACACATCCATATGCATTACGAAATGTTTTATGTGAGTAGTGTGTGTCTACTGATATGACAGCTGACGCAACTGGCATGGAGGGAATCCCTCATATCGTAATGATGTTATAAGGCGATGTTCATTTATTTTCATTATCTAATTTTTTTCTACAGGAATGGTGGAGAGGAAAGTGAAATAGATTACGCTTCTGGGAAGATTCTGAATACCGTATCAGCTGTTTCGGATGACATATCTCCTAAATAGTACGTATATTACGTCTTTTATACTTAATTAAGTTTCTTCAAGATATGGAGCTGCGGTACAAATATGCATTTGCATATATTTCTCATCACTTGTAAAAATAATAACTATAATGTAGGTCATTTTAAACGTGTCATGAAACAAGAATGAACATGATTTGTAAGATTCCGAGTGGTCATGCTATTCTGAGTAGTATAAATCTCTTGGATACATGAACCATGTCGAATGAAATGAAATCCACCTATTACCTTCATCTTCAAGCGAAAAGATAAATAAAAGACATCCTTTGAATAGTTAGAGCTCTCTCCAAGATACGAAAGAAATATCTGAAAAATGTTTATATAGTAAAGAAATGTGAATTCCAGTCTGCATTGTTTTGTGTAATGCATGTCACTTCCGTATGTGCATTATGTTTATACAAATTTCCAGCTGGACTTTTACGGATATTCTTCTTAATTTAAATGAAAGTTCTTCAATCCAAGTAATTAATAAAAAGAATCACATTTGGAGGCAATTTCTGGGAACGTTTTGATTCTTCTTTATTAAAACGCATTCGAATCCTACTTAAAAGGTGTAAACAATATTAGTTACAGTAATTTACATAGACGTGAAATGTTATGCTGAATTATTGCGATGTACCGAAGTACATATGATATTTCCGTGAAGGAATTCTGCATTACCATATGATGAAGGATCGGTGGAGCGGAGAAAAATTCTCTCCGGCACCAGGATGCGAACCCGGGTTTTCAGCTCTACGTGCTGACGCTTTATCCATTAAGCCACACCGGATTCCAATTCCGGATTGAATCCTCCAGTTTAAGTTCCACTCTTAGTTTCCCTTTAATGGCCAACCCTCATGCACTGTGTCACAGATGTGTGACATGGCACAATGTCCAACACACTGATGTGGAGAGGTGCCCTCATTACGAGTGATTAAGTGGCCGGGATCCGACGGAATGAACGTCGTCTTAAATCACTAAGTGATTATTTAGGCATATCATATTATTGCATCCACACCTGTGGAGTAACGGTTAGCACGTCTAGCCGCGAAACCAAGTGGCCCGGGCTCGATACCCGGTTGGGGCAAGTTACCTGGTTGAAGGTTTTCGGAAGTTTTCCCTCAACCCAGAATGAGCAAATGCTGGATAATTTTCCGTGTTGGACCCGGACTCATTTTACCGGCATTATTATCTTCATCTCATTCAGACGCTAAATAACCTGAGATGTTGATACAGCGTCGTAAAATAACCTACTAAAATAAAAAATATTATTGCGATGTACCGAAGTACATATGATATTTCCGTGAAGGAATTCTACGTTACCATAAGATGAAGGATTATTGAGCGGAGTGTTGTGTGAATTTGAAGAGTAGTCATGAACTGAAGAACGCATACGTCCTCTGCCTATGGTCCACACCTGTGGAGTAACGATTAGCGCGTCTGACCGTGAAACCAGGTGGCCCGGGTTCGAATCCCGGTCGAGGCAAGTTACCTGGTTCAGGTTTTTTCCGGGTTTTCCCTCAACCCAATATGAGCAAATGCTGGGTAACTATTGGTGCTGGACCTCGGACTCATTTCACCGGCATTATCATCTTCACTTCATTCAGACGCTAAATAACTTTAGATGTTGATACAGCGTCGCAAAATAACTAAAAAAACATGTCTCATGTATTGAAAAGTCCTAAGTGATGTAGATATTTGACAACAGTGTTGTTTCAGTTTTCAGCTGTACATGCATCAGTGAAAATATACAGCTTTTTCACACTTGGGGCAACGTAATGTTTAATAAAATGATCCAAAAAAGAAACATTTTTCGCGGGAATACAATGAAACAGCTGATGCGGAAGCAGCTCCGCTCAGCGAGAGCGGGTGGAGGTATGCATACTTGCGTTGTTCTGGAAGTTAGCTGCGCTCACTACAAGTATGTGCGTTGGGAGTCAGAACAACAATTATTCATACTTTTGTGACGTTTTGATTATCATCATTCGAGAAACATGTTTGAAAATGAAAATTTTGTGCTATTTTTAATGTTATGTGAAAGCTTATGACGAGACGATTCCAGTGATAGCTTACCCATAACTCATATAGGTTCAAAATGTGGGCTTGTGCTGTTTTGGAATTCATAGCTTCAATTGTATATGTATATATATTTGTGTGTGTGTGTGTGTCTAATGCCTACCCACTTCACTTTGCGTGATTCATGTTCCGCATACTGCGGATAGATGGCAGGACTGTGATCCATTTTCAAGTTGTACACCACTTCGGCGGGCCACGTTATGCATGATGTGTATCTGTGAAGAGTTATGTCGTGTACTAGGGCGAGTGTATATATGTGTTGTGTAGGGAATGGGTGAGGATGATGATGAAGGGAGAAGGGGAAACCTGGTGCAGGCACATAGCCTACTCCTATCGAATAGCGCCAAGGTTGCCGCCAGCCTTAACATCCCCATCCGACGGACGAATCACTATCAACAGTGACATATGCCTTCTCTTCACATGTACTGCGGAGAGAGATTTGGGATTTAACTCAAGCATATTGGTGCACAATTTAGAGATTAGAAGTTGTGCACCGCCATCTCTCCTAGTCCCGAGGTACATGACAATTTCTGACCGTGAATCGAACCCGGACTGGCTAGTTTGGAGGCAGTCGCGCTACCACAGAGGTAACTCGGCGGACATGGCAGATAAACAACAAACGAATGAATGAATAGATGAATAAATAGATAAATGAATGAATAAATAAATAAATAAATACTTCTTGATGTTAATTTACTGCTGTTTCATGTAAGTAGAGCAATGTGCACGGTTGTGAAAGAACGAAGGTTAAATAAAATAATACATTTTCCACCTTATCGCTTTGCCTGCATCTTTTCTTTTTTATAGCATTCTGTTACGCATATTCCTTGCAAATTTTTTATACTAAGTCTTTTTGTTTGTGTTTCAGCAGTTAAAAGTTTCTACAAAATTTCTTATCGTAAGATATATTTTACTGTATAATATATATATGTGTGTAATAATTCAAGTTTACAAAAAAGTCTTACTTTAAGATATACAGTAAAATATATCTTGCAATAATAAATTTTGTAAAAACTCTATACATACACAGGGTGTTTCAGAAATACTTTGGCAAACCTTGAGGGCATGTTCCTCAAACCAAAACAAGAAAAAAGTTCATAAAAACATATGTCCGAAAATCCTTAGTTGTTCAGTTAGTAATGAAAGAACATAATGGTACATCTGTTACATATTGTCAGCTTGGCAGCAAGTGTTGCAACTTTAATCAATTCAGAAACCCATAAGAATGAAAGTGGAAGCAAGAGGAGAACATTTTGAACATTTGTTATGAGTAGACTTCGTGGAATTGCCACGAGAATCGTAAGGTTTACTGAGCACGCGGTATAGACTGTAAGAGAAGGGGGAGTGCAAAGGATGGAGTATGCCTCTGATGTAAACACTGAGCAGTATACTGCGGTTACAATAAAACCTATATCCTGCGTTCAAGAAATATAATGAATGATCATTGAAGTAGGAAATGTCTAAACAATTATTTTATAGTGAGATATATTAACTCTTAAAATTTAATGTAAGATACTCACATCCTTGAATATGTGCATTGCAGTGAAGAGTTACGTACATTTTGAGCGACTGCAAAGTAACCTCCTCCGATGGTCACTTAAGCAGTTTTTATTTTGGGAAAATGTACGTTCAACATCACACAATGTAATACGTACATATTTGAAGAACGGAAAGTCACTACTTTTTAGTACACCAACTTCAGATGTCTTGTCGTGATCTGATGGTACATCATTTATAATACGAAGTTGTGAATAGGCACTATTTTTAGCAATAATGTTTCTCAACTTACATTTCAGTTTTTATGAAATTAGTGAAATGTTATTTTGGATTGCGGTTTGTGATACTTTATCCACTATAATAAGGGCTTCTGAGAGTTGTAGTTCAGACGATTCTAACAGGGTGATGCTTTTGGACACGATTTTAAAATTAAAATCAATGAACAGAATATCTTTCAATAGCTGTTCAGAAGGCAATGATTTCACAGGTGCAACAGCGGAACTGTCTGTGCTATCCAATGCATCAATTACCTCCATTATTTTGTCGTAATGTTCTGCATAATAATTAACAGCATTCAACCACGTTCCCCAACGAGTCAAGACTGGCTGCGTGTGTAAGGGTATTCCAGGGGCAATTATTTGGAATAGCAACACTCTCATTGTAGTATGTTTGAATTCTTGCCTGCACTGAACAAACGTTAAGCTTTGACTATTCCAACCACAGTAATGCAAAAACAAGTGCTTACATAGGTAAACATTAGCTGTAGCTGCTCTATCTATTTTGACCGGTCACAACTCTTAACATGAACTGCTTATACTACGAGACCGGGCGGTCGCTCACCTCCTCTATACTACCGTACATCGCCAACCTGATTGCACGCTGCGTGTGGCAATTCAACGAAGTCTAGTTATGAGTTTCTGAATTGATTAAATTTGCAACATTTGCTACCAAGCTGACAATATCTAACAGATGTTTCATTATGTTCTTTCATTAATAACTAAAAAACTAAGGATTTTCGGACATAATGTTTATATGAACTTTTTTTCTTGTTTTGGTGTGAGGAACATGCCCTCAAGGTTTGTCAAAGTATTTCTGAAACATTCTGTTTATATATAATATTATATGCAGTATATATCTGTATTATTCGTAATTATGTTACGCAAATGGCAATAAATTTTACCCTTATATTATTCTCATTAAAAAAGTTATTCGTTACGAGGATGCACGACACAGTCTCTCCTACTCTACACCAGGCAAGAGAAACGGCCTACGAATAGAGTTACCGACTTTTGGAGGTTGCTTAATATGATTACTTTACTTGTTATGTAACGACTCTATGCGAACTAGTAGGTAATTTAGCATCGGTGAAGTGTATGATACCCAGATGATATTTGCTGAGATGAAACCGATGATTCGCTATGTGATTTTCTGATATTCTCCTTAAATTGGAAAACCCAAACCAGGTAATCAGACCAAGCCGGACTCAAACCCACGCCCGAGTGCAGATCAGAGGTATGGTTTACTAGGGCTTCGATTCTAAGACTGTCATTGATGAGTGGCGACACACTTCCATTTTTATTCTGTCCCAGAGTTTTGGCTAGCGAAATAAGTACATAAACATCGCTACACTACAAGCAAGACCACATTAATAGCAAAGAAAACACGTATGCTCGAAGACTAGAAGTGAATATTCCGTTACTAGTCTACCTAACGATGCGGTTAGAAGAAATAATTACTCAAAACTTCAACATGATATAGTCGAACTTGCCTAAATTGAACGTTTTTAATTTGAAATCGTGAATAATTCGCGCGATTCCTTAGCATTTCTATAAAACGCAATGTTAAAAATCGTCTGTAATTTGATTTTTATTAGGGTAATTCGAATTGAAATCCAAAGAATTTCAGTTACAAATTACGAAAATCAGCCGGGAATATAGCGCCAGCAGACTGTCGCCCTGTCTGCAGGTGAAGAATGGCCAGAACATCCCAAAAACCATTGCCTACAATCCCCCAGACCATTGAGCACATCCAGAAATTAAGGTGCCATGTTGAAGGACAACAAAATATGAATGAAACAATTTTCCAATAAGCTCTGTAGTAGCGTGTCTGCCTCCAGACTAGCCGACCCGGGTTCGATTCCCGGCAGGGTCAGACATTTTTTTCTAATCACTAGATTGTGCACCAATATGCCTGGGTTAAATCCCAAATTTCTCCGCATTGCACATGAAGAGAAGACATATGTCACTGTCGATAGTGATTCGTCCGTCGGACGGGGACATTAAGCCTGACGGCCCCCTTGGTGCTATTCGACAGGAATAGGCTACGTGCCGGCACCGGGTTTCCCCTTCACCCTTCCTCTTCTTCATCATCACTCATTCCAGACACTACGCTAACACGAGCACTTACACATACACTCACTCTAGGACACGACATAATTCTACACAGATGTACATCACGTACAGTGTGGCCCGCCGAAGTGGTGTACAACTAGAAAGTGGGTAGTCCTGCCATCTATCCGAAATATGCGGAACCCGAATCAGGTAAAGTAAAATGGGTAGGCATTGCATACATACATACATGCATGCATACATACATACATACATACATACATACATAAATACGTACATACATACATACATACATACATACATACATACATACATACATACATACATACACACATTTTCCAATAACCCAATAAACTCGTAGAATTTTGCATGAATCGAAGTTTAAATTGTATATATGTATATAACACCGAAATCTTGAAAATCCCTATTTCACTTAATGAGTAAAATTTTCCTTTTTCATGAATAATGCAGTTATGTTGCAGATTTATGAAGTAGGCAGATTTACTTATTTCAAAATACGAGAATTCGGCATTTTTGTTCTTATCGATTTCATGAAATAAGCAACTCTATGACTGCCACAGAGTTTCGGTTTAATGGATAATATTAATTTGTACAGGGACATCATTTTATTTTTACTAACATTTCTAATATTAACCTGGTTGTACCTTTGGATTAACGGTTGAGAACCTAAAACACTGTCTGCTACCTCCTTCCACGACTGGAGTTCGATGATACTGGCGTAGAATACAAAAAAATCACTTTACTAGGTATAGGAGGGAAGAGAAGTAGTTCATCCATTTACGTAAACTAGGAAATATCGCGATTTTGAGTTTGATAATTTTCATTTAGTTTTTGTTTAATCAAAATACAGTACTGTATTAACAACAAGTGTTTTTATTCACGAACTGAGCTATCCATTCGGAAGTATTCATTATGCAGTGTATATGACACTGTCTACAGCACATTAGCGTACAATTTAGAGAATGAAGTTAAATTGAAAAATAATCATAATATGGATATTTAGACACATATTTGAAAATGGTGGCCGTTCATTTCGATACAGGCTTCATTTCTTTTGTGCACATTATCGCACTATAGACTATTGTACCTAATTCCAAGTACCAGTTTTGTCTTTCGTACTAGTAACTCATGTTGAAGTAATTCTGTACCTACTTTATAAAAGAGTACCTTATGTACTGTAAATTAAATCTTCACTTCTGCCCGATCCGAAAAGATAAAATTACTCAGACATGCTATCTACTGTCCGCCCAAGTGGTTTTGTCGCAGGATCGTAGAAAGGGGGGAAATCACGTTACAGTTAATTACTTAACGAGTCCATTTTATTTAAGTTATTTTAAACATTTGTATAATATTACATAGACGTCCAATTCCTTACAGAAATTAATGTTTTCAGAAAAGAGCTAAGGCAGCCCAGCCACTAGACGAGCAGAAGCTGGTGGGGGAAACCAAGTTGCGACGTAGGCAAACGGACGACAATACCTGTGCGAAAATATCATTCAATATTGAAAGCTCTTTCGTCACTGGAAAACGCGAACATTTATTTATTTTATTTACTTATTTATGCCTATAACAGGGCAAAGCCCCAATTACAATAGACAGTACAGATATTCGTTAAAAATATATTAATGGAACGTACTACACTCACTGTGGTTCTGTGTGGAGGACTTAGTGCTACTTATGATTAGGTTTTCTCCTGAGCAGTTGTTTGCTCGCTTTCAATCGGAGACCTCCGGATTACCTCCGATTGATGCCGCGAAGGTTGTATATATGCTGTGGCGCAGACGTACACATTCCGCTATGCATTCCTTTAGTCGGATTAGGTAGTGATTCGAGTCCGCTGACGTCCGCTTATCTTTTAAAATAAGTTGTAATTTGTTGTTGTTTATGCTCTCTTTTATGTTAATCTCTCTCTCTCTCTCTCTCTCTCTCTCTCTCTTTGGCTCTTTTTTTTCTTGTTTTGCTTGAAGTACTACGTTAGCTGACAGATTTTTTTCTACTTTTAAAATTCATAGTAATGTGGAAAGGCGTATATAATTGATAAAATTAATAACATTCATCTAACTGCAAAACTAATGCAGAAGTAAAGCTTTTCAGTAGCTAATGTAAACATGTATACCGTACTTCTCCTAGAAACTCTTGTTTAATCGCAAGCAGTGTTTGTCAGTTATTATTCTAATCGGTTTAGTTTAACGTAAAATATATTAAGGGAGCTTCAGTATGGAACAAGAGAAACGTGGGCTATCAATGGGTTAAAATTTACTGTCCAACATAATTTATTCGAATTCTTCACAGGACAGGATTGTGATTATTAGGGAACGGAATTTGGAGCAGTAAAAACTAGTATTGGCATCTACACAGCCATTTGTTTACAACCCTTTATACCAAGTCCTCCCCTCCATGACATACTCGCAGCTCTCTGCACGTCAACAACAGGTGAACGGGACAGTTGTCGCATAAGAACTTCAACGTGCAGGTTTGCAGTTCAGAGTATGAAGTGTAGGTACAATGCCGAAAGTGAAACCAACTAACAATAAAAAATTGAAATACTAGTCTATATTTGTAAAATCTCCAGATCGAGTATCAAAATTCAGGAAACAATTCCCTAAATTGTCGCTTCCCCCATGTCCAGTTCTTAAGAGATGAGGGTCATGGTTAGAAGCTTGCAATTATTACGCACAACACCTCCAATCTGTGAAGAAAGTGGTTCAATCTTTCGATCCCGATTACGCGGCTGTGATTCAAATATGTTACGAACTGCTAAATGATAGAACAACCGAAAAAGAAGTGACATATATTAAGTCAATTCTTTTATATTTACCGGATGCCATTATTCGATTAGAAAAGTCAGGAGTAGAACTAGTAGAGCAAATAAATATTATGAGGACTATTGTAAATAAACTGAGTGCAGTAGAAGATGAAATAGGAAAACGTGTTGGTGAAAAAATGAACAGAGTTTTGATTAAATATGATGGGTACAGTATTCTTAGTCGGATTTCAGATGTACTAACAAGGACGTGTCCCAATGACGTCATTTAACATGTGAATTTAATTGACGTATGTTGTTTCAAGTACTCTCCAATTGTCTCTGGAGATTAGAGCGGAGTTTTTCCATGTTAAAAAATTTCCTTCCTTGCAACAGAGCAAAGTTGTATTTTGAAAATTTGAAAATAATATTTACAATTTATTATAACAAGGCACAGCAGGAATAATTGTTTCATCAACAAAACCTAGCATTAATTGAAAATGTCATTTAGTTTGGTTATACATTTTGTTCAACATTTAATGATACTGTATTAGGCTATATTGTAAAAATTTTAGTATATTGCATATATTGTAAATACTGTAGTATACGTGGCGGCCGGGTAGCTCAGTTGGTAGAGCAGCTGGCTACGGACTGGAAGGTCCGGGGTTCGATCCCAGGTGGTGACAGGATTTTTTCTCGTTGCCAAACTTTCAGAACGGCCCCGAGGTTCACTCAGCCTCCTATAAAATTGAGTACCGGGTCTTTCCCGGGGGTAAAAGGCGGTCAGAGCGTGGTGCCGACCACACCACCTCATTCTTGTGCCGAGGTCATGGAAAGCATGGAGCTCTACCTCCATGCCCCCCAAATGCCTTCATGGCATGTTACGGGGATACCTTTACCTTTTACCTTTTTTACTGTAGTATACGTTGTATACATATTTCATGATAATGTAAATAAAGGTTTTAATTTAACACGTTCCTGACATACATATTCAGAGGCGAGTTCCATACAGAAGATAACTGTTTATCAACCATCAATATTTCCACTGACACACGAGGACGCAGAGATTGATATTTAACTATGTATATTTGTAATGTTGTTTATTGGTGTCGTGTGCGTTGCCAAGAAAAGCGGATTATGTATATAGGCCACTATATGTCATTAAACTATTCCATATGTCTATTCTGAAATACGTTTACAGCACGTTGCGTGTAAGTTTGTATGAAATAGACTGTACTCGTCCATGTTCTGTGACTCAGCTCGCTTGAGAGTCACTGAGCTTCAAATATCTATACTACGTTTCACCATTCTTTATAATACTCTAAATCCCTTTCCCTGGTGATTATTGTGTTAAAGGGTGTCAGTATTTGAACTGCCTCTTCTAAAACGCGCCACTCTTTCTCTGTAATAAAATATAAGCGGATATTAACTTAAGAATAATTGTAATTATATTATTACCACATGTTTCTTTAGTTTCATTCAGAAACTTAATATTTTAATCCAAACAGTAAAATATAACTCAAGTCGTCTTTTAAATATTTCATATGTTTATTTATTGTCTCGAAAGTTACGTTTTAGAGAAATTTCAATACTTTTTCCTATACTGTGGGCCGTTGGGAACAATAGCACTTAATCAATTTAAAAAGAAATCGTATCAAATGTTTTGCGTACCGGTAATTGTTTTCATCAAGTTCGCGTTTCTGCGATCGCTTCAAATGGTCTAACACATTCGAAGTTCCACCACCCTTAGAATAAATTCGCCCACAAAGTTTACAATATGCGACTTTATTATTACATTCAACTAAATTAAAGAATTTCCATGCGACGGATAGCCTATCCGATTTGGTGCCATTTTATTCCACTCACAACTACCGTCAGTCCGTACGCGCCGGTCATCCTTGAGCTAACTGTCGCTTCGCTCCGAACCCCCGCATCCCTCCGTATGTCCCCTGTTCCACCTACGGTAGTACCGGAGATCACCGGTGGAGAGCTTTATTCGTAATCTCCGATTCCTCCGCGGTAGTAGTCACTCCGATGAGCAGCACTGGGAGGACTGTTGGAAGTTCAGTAGTAGAGGGGGTGGGAGTGAAGTACATTAAAAAACTAAGCTACAATAAAAATTGAAGTAAAAATAAAATGATGTCCCTGTACTACAGTTTACAGTGTTTGCGAAAAAATTGCGTTTCTGTGTATTCTTTATGGTGAATCTTCGATCCCGCTATACACCACACACAGAAGGAAAAATGTACTTAAATAAATCAAGATGGCCTCAAAATGTAGAAAAATTGTAGGCCTATATACACAATGTGATCACTGCAGAACGTGTAAATCCACAAGCCCACCTCAAACACCTTCGTTTCTTATATACCCGACGAATCAATTTATTGTGCCAACTAAAAGTCAAACGTCTTCACTTCTATTAAGAAGGCATGACTTGTATCATAGAGTTTAACAATATGAAACGATTTTCCAGTGCTATAGCCTAATATTTAATATATCATTATTTTCATAGCACCTCTTTCTTCATAGACTATGATATCAAATTACCCATCATTACAAATCTGATGTTATTTCTTTATTATTGTTTTATAATGCTGTCGTACAAAAGAATAGCATATGAAACTCATTTGTAATGTTATGCAATTATTACATTCGTAAAAGGTATGAAAATAAGTTCGTTTCATAACTGTTACTCATATAATAAGCTATAACATTATAAACTTATTTAATAATATTACTTTTTAAATTTTGTTCGTTACTGTAACGTAAAATAAGCATATCGTATTTTTTTTTCTTGTGAGTTCTAAATGTTTTAAAATTTTGTTTTTTATAACTTGAAATATGCATGATTATTTGTTTACGATCTCTAGAATATTCAATTGAAATGGGAGTGTAGAAATATCTCTTAATCTTTTCATTTTAGTTTGAAATAAGCGTGTCTTATTGTGTATGTTCTCTGAATATTTATTTAAATTTAAACTGTAGAGTTTATTTTGAATTTTCCAAGATTTTGTTTAAAGTGGAATAAGCAGTGTTCATTTCCGTTCTCTACCACAGTTTAAACACAAAAATTAAACTGTATATCGTCCGTATTTTTTTCTTACGAGTTTAAAAGCAATGTACTGTACCTGGCAATGACCTTCAACGAACCAGGTGAAGGTGTTGTTCAGAGCAACACAACATAATGTGTACTGCCTGCTGGTTTCAGCGTTGCAATATCTCATAATTCATTCATTCTGTTCTCCCCAAAGGCAGGTATTTCACTGCTAACCCAGCATTCTCCAGTCTTTCCTATTTTTTTTTTTTTGCCTTCATCTATGTCTCCGCATATGACCTATATATCTTAATGCCGTCTACCATCTGATATCTTCTTCCGCCCTGAACTCTTCTTTCGTTCACCATTCCTTCCAGTTAGGTTTGCGAACTTCCGTAAGTAAAAGTTAGGGACACAAACGTTACTGACAATTTTCAATTTTATTGCACTAATTATTTCTACCTATCAATCTATTCAACACTAGTACTTTTATTACACACACACAGATATATATATATATATATATATATATATATATATATATATATATATATATTTTAACAGATCCATTTCGATTCATATGTAAAAAAGTGACAAAACTTACCAAAATCACCACAAGACAAATTGAGAAACAGTATACATTCCTTATAAAACTGAACTAACACGAACATAAAAGATTTCAGCCACTCTTCTCGGAAAACACAGAGACGTTTACGTGATTATCACCAGGGCTATCAGATCTTATCACACTTGAGGGGCTATGGTATTTTACAAGTCTTTGTTCTTGTCCTCGTTGATATCTACTTCTATCGTAGAAGTGGTTGTATAAATTTTTCTTTTTTTCCACTTTTCCTCCGAAATCAATGAATGACGCATCAAGTGGAACAAAGTGGACGTAATACTGAATGGCGCCAAATTAAAGTCAAAGTGCATAAGATGAGCACAGAGGATAGATGATTCAGTAAGTGTCCTGTGATCAAACCTGCCCTAACTTGTGTATTATGATCATTGCACCCGTCACTCTGTTGACATATCACCGAGAATTAAATTTCTGCCTTGAACATGCGTATTAGAGTCATTTCTCCATTTCGTCAGATATTGCAAGCATGTCTGTATTGGACTATGCAGAAATATCTACCAATCCAGGAACGAAAATCAGCTGTATATGTCTAATACGTCATGAAATCGGGACATTTTGATGCGTGTGCAAATTATTTCGGAACGCAGGACGCAATGGTCGAAATCGGGACTGTCCCGGGAAATACGGGACGGTTGGCAAGCCTACTTCTAGTGCACCCTTTAGAAGATAATTTCTTCTCAACCAGTTACCCAGCCAATTCCTTTTTCTCTTCCATATCAGTTTCAGCATTATTCTTTCTTCACCCACTCTTTCCAACACAGCTTTGTTTCTTGAAATCATCCATTTTAAATGCGCGCTGGTTCGAGTCCTCATGGGGGAAGAAATTTTCTCATGAAATTTCGGCCAGTGTATGGGACCAGTGCCCACCCAGCATCGTGATGCACTTGGGGAGCTACGATAGGTTGCGAAATCCGGTTACGCAAACCAGCTTGGAGGCTCATCGTGCTAACCACACGATACCTCTATTCTGGTTGGATGATCGTCCACCTCTGCTTCGGCATGTGACCGTGAGGCCAGCAGCCGGCTGATAGGTCTTGGCCCTTCATGGGCTGTAGCGTCACGGATTATAATAAAAGCTTGATATATATGTATATGTTTGTATGTATATATGTAGGCCTAAGCTTATAATATATATATATATATATATATATATATATATATATATATATCTCAAGCTTTTAAAACTAAACTTCGATTTCCTTGCATTGTGATAATGTTGCACAGAACTTGAATACTGTATAGCATTAATTTTTTACAACAGATTTTGGGTACTATTCCCGTGGGAACTCCCTAAATTTAGTTAGTTACGCTTCTCTCGAAAAACGTTGGTATATTTAAATTAAAATGTCGCTGGCGTAGAAAGTAACAAAGAATTAAACTTTTCTAACTCGAAATTATGGATAATTCGATTTTTTATCTGTCTCGTCAATTTCGAATTAACTAAGTCCGACTGTATAAAAAGAAGAGACGAGGCAGAAACAATTCTATAGAATATAGATGGTCTACTTCATGGCAGATGAAGAAGAAGAAGAAGAAGAAGAAGAAGAATAAGAAGAAGAAGATGACGGTAAACATAACGTTGAAAAACTTTTGTTTACTTTATTAATTAAGTGTCAATAAAATATTCAAAATAAAATAAATAGAGATTAGACTGGTCCATCAAGCAGAATAGCTATTTTTGAGACCCCAAAGCGTAAGATATTCTTTTCACTCCTGTTTCCACCTGAAGCCGAAAATAGAGTCAATCTTCGAAATGTTGTGAATTCCTTATTAACAGCAATGGGGAAAGTCTAATCTGTACTTCTTCTTCACAACGAACGGTTACTTTCTACCTCTTTCAGATAAATTTCCAAACTGCTGTTAAAGGCAATTGGAATTCTCATCATAAATAAACCACTCCCAAGACTTTGGATCTAAGCTCAAACGTTCACATACAGCCACACATCCTGAGCATGGTTCGCTTCGAAAAAGAAATGAAACTGTGGGTCCCGTGTCGTAGATTTACGGAAAGTAAAAGAACACTGTATCTCTTGAATTTGGTAACGTTTATTTATTCCCTCATAACTTTGGCAGTCGACCTGGTTGGCGAGTTGATATAGCGCTGGCCTTCTATGCCCAAGGTTGCGGGTTCGATCTCGGGCCAGGTCGATGGTATTTAAGTGTGCTTAAATGCGACATGCTCATGTCAGTAGATATACTGGCATGTAAAAGAACTCCTGCGTGACAAAATTGCGGCACATCCGGCGACGCTGATATAACCTCTGCAGTTGCGAGCGTCGTTAAATAAAACATAACATTTAACATTTAACTTTGGCAACACTGTCAACGAATTCTTCTTTACTATAGAGTATTCCAGCTTAAGAAAGAAAAATTGGTCTTGTGGGTCTTGGCTAGATGCCTCTGTTAGTAGAACGAGTGAGGTATAGTATCTCTATCTCATTCTTCCTAATACGTACAGCGTTCTAGCAGGCTTATCGCACAAGATACAGTAGGTACGTTGAGTCCGTTAAAATGATTAAAAAAAACTATTAATGCCACAATGATGCCTGCAAAAACATACATATATTTTATATACATTGTAACTAGACTTCGGATATTTAGGACATTAACCAACTTTTAGACAGCTTAACTAGACTCCATAATGAACGAAAGTAGGCATTAAAAATACATATTGAAAGTTTATATTGAAAGTTTATTGTTTCAGTCATTGACTTTACTGTTGTGTATGTTTTAGATGTTAACCTTTACATAATAAGTTACAAGACGTATAAACGTTTTCGGTGAATAGGTCAACATCTTCAGATACGAACAATCAATTATGCAATATCAATAAAATGAATTGAAAATTATTAAAAATACAGTTTTAGGCACCTAAAAAGTTACTGTAATTACAAATTGTAATAATAATAATAATAATAATAATAATAATAATAATAATAATAATAATAATAATAATAATAATAAAACTGTGTTAAACATCAATACAGTTATTTTATTGAGTTAGGAAGTGGTTATAATACCAATTTAAGATTATGTGGAGCACACGTCTTCCGTTATTAAATGTTAAGAAGAGCTTATAATACAAAATTAAGATTATGTACAGTAGTGGCAAAAAAAAAAACCGGACCGACCCTTGTAGCTGATTTCAGAGCCTTGTTCACTCCAGAGCACAATAGACTGGTAACTAAGACTTTAGTGGTTCGAATCCTGCCTGGAAAGGAAACTCTTTTTTGTAATAATAATAATAATAATAATAATAATAATAATAATAATAATAATAATTATTATTATTATTATTATTATTATTATTATTATTATTATTATTATTATTATTATTATTATTATTATTATTATTATTTAGGAGAAGCGAGGACAGCGAAGCTAGAAGATCTGAAATCTGAGAATGCTGACGCCTGTTCTGATACAGTACCGATAGAAAACATTGCCGGAGCTAGTTATCGCATATCGGAGCTAATTGCCAAACAAATGAAACCATTTCCTAAGTGCAAGTTTATTAAGAAGTGTCTCATTGTTGCAGCGAAAGAAATTTTCCCCGAAAAATTATTCATTTTAAAATATATGTCTCTCTCGATGTACTGTCACAAGAAGAGTAGAAGAAATGGGGGGGGGGGGATATTGAAAACCAATTACAAAATAAATTGAAAACCTTTTCATCTTGTGTGTCTTCTCCGTCTTTCCTTATCAACATATGAAGCTAACATCAACAAATTTATAAATATGAAAAAGTGGCATCTATGTTCCAGTGAGTATTAGGAAGATTAATTTATTTTATATACAATTTGAAACAGTTCTTTACGAGAGAAAAAAAAAACAGTTCATTTTCGTTATATAGGCTTACCTTGTTACCTAACTGGCACACAATCTGTTTGAGTTTGAAGAGTAAAAATATTATTTGTTGTCTTGAAGTTATTTATACCTATGTGCATGTTAAAGCTATAGCCAAAGTTCCGCCACTGACAGCTACGTCATCTCGGTCAAGTAGTAAGCGGCTGCTTTGCTACGTATTAGAGAGGTTGGGGGCACCAGATACTTCCCCTACCGTCTGCTTGTGAGCATTCCTGACATAACATCTTTAGATTTGTGCAACATTTAGGAATCTTATTGATAGAATGCGAGCTACGCAACATGGAGACATTAAGTTACGTGTGGGAGTTATAAAATTCATCTGAGAGCCGTTTCAGTTTATATTGGATAGTTGCTTGATTATGATCGAAAGCTTTCACCTGAGCATGTCACCCGAATGAGTTTGTTCAACCCTTCACTCGGACCTCTAGAACACCGAGCGTAACAACACAAGAAAGTACCGGTAATGCAAATCTTCATCTTAACAATTCAAAAGTAAAAGAGCAGGAAAGGGCAATCAGTTCTCTTCGGATTCACGACCGCACGCGATATGCTTGTTACGCCAGGAATTGCAATAATGCGGCAGATTACCCGCGATTTGTCTGACGGAGGACACACGTGGTTGTACATCGTATTGAAACGCAGTGATGACGCGAATCGTTGCGTTTTTACTTTCACATTCCACAAAATGCAGACAAATCATTGTAATGCTGCAAAGAAAGTCACTTGGACTTCTGAGTGAAACGGTTGAGTATAACTGGTGTATGAAGTATTTAACCTAGGCTCTATGTATTGCAAGTTTCTTGTTTATGTTAGTTAATTAGTTAGGATACAATTAATTATGATACTTAATCACTCATTTAAAGTTTGTGTGACTGCAACCTGTGTATATTTTTTTGTTTATAGTGTTTTTTCTCTCTCTCTTTATTTTTTGTGTAGCTTTATTTTGTTTATAGTGTATTTTTTCTGTTTATTTCTATTATTGTATTTATATTCCTGGTGTTGTGGAAGAGAAGGCCTGATGGCCTTAATTACACCAGAATAAATAAATAAATAAATATGTATAGTCCATATTACCTTACTTAATACCCTTTGAGTGAAACCTAACCATTCTTCCCCTATTACTATATATGCTAGTGGATTATAGTGATTTTCTAGCTCTCAGGTTGAATTTTCTTTACCAACTTCGTTTCGAATTTCTGGGACTGACAAATACTACAGCTGGCAGTTATTTTCTAACTGTTATGTTGGCAGCAACAATTTCGGTTTGCAGTAAAGGAAACTGATGAAAATACAAGTAAATATGTTTTTAGGTTAGGTCCAATGAATTGTAAACTTTTCAAAGCAATGACTTTCATGTTGCCAGACAAAATAGGTTCTAATATTAGATCATTCTATCCTAATTACCAACATAATATGCGTATAGTCGAAGAGGAAAATATACTATATCGTAAACCATTTAGGAAACACCTCGCAACATAAAGGTGAGATGTGGTAAATAAGCATGAAATTGTTATTGTTCATACATTATTATTATTATATTATTATTATTATTATTATTATTATTATTATTATTATTATTATTATTATTATTATTATATTTCAGTACGTAGCATTGTGATTTTATCCTCTTTGGTGATTTCTGGTATTAGCTGGCAACACTGAAGAGACGACCGAATTAGATTTTTAGAAACTACACTTACGTGATCCTCACTATATAGCTGCCCTTTCATATCCTCTCAGGCTAGATCAGGGTTGCAGAACTGGGGAAGTTCTTTCCCCCATCCACAAGGCCCGAGCCTTCAGTGACGTTTGTGTCATGTTTGGCGTACACACTGTTCTCTCTTCTCCTCTCTCCCTACAGTACAATGAGCTGAAGAGAAGGGATGAGTTACGTGTTCCGGGTTATGACGCGTGCTTCAATTGGAGCACAGTTTTGCATCCCTGGGATAGATTATTTTCTACATATTGGCCTATATTTATTGTAAATGAAAGTTTACTTTCAGAAACATTACTTTAATGCTAAAGACAAAACAACAAAAATTATCTCTTCTCATACAGGCTCAAATGATTATCAGCTTCTCAATACTTCCAACATCTAACTAGATACAGCAGAGTGAACCGTAAGTAATATCATTTATTTCAGGGGGTATTCTTTGAGATATTTCCAACAAAAAAGTTTAATAAAACATTGCTCGTTTTGTCTTCCTTTCCGAGATAAAAATTGTTTTATATGAATCATTTCATAGCGTGTTTTAGGAAAGTCATTGACTTAATTCCCAATACGCTCAGTCAGTTTAAGAGAGCAGTGTATTATGATGGTAAATAATTGAAAGAATTTTAGTTTTGCCCTTTAAATGTGCAGAAAATTGATCCGAACATGTTACTCGGATCAAATTTCTGCACGTGCAAAAGAAAAAAAAATAAAATTCTTTCGATCATTTATTAGGTTCCGAGTGGATTGACATACTGCACTTCACCTACAGCTATTTGACATAAAGTCATTTGACACACAAGCTATTTTACATACAAGTATTTGGCTTATTTATTTTTCATCTAATTTAATTTGAGATCTTGTTTGTATCATAGAACCATTCAATTCTTCTATTAAGCCAAAGTATTGTAGAATCGAGATTATCATATGGCATATGCTTCTGTGGGTCAAGTCCGAAGATGAGTGATATTTTTATTGCTCAGAAGCTGTTACGACATGCATGGCAGGTGTTGATACATCATGTAGGGGATATTTTACGAGGTTTAATATTTTTGACAGTTTATGCTTTATACGTATATTTTTAAGCTTATGGAATTAATACATTCTAGTAAGAATCATTTTTTTACCGAAATAGTGATTTTCATTAGCTATTACAACATTCGTTTTGAGGATAATTGTAATATTCCAACACATCGATTGAGAAGTTTCAACAAAATGTATATGGTCTATGGCAGCGGTGTCGTGGTTACATCGTGTAATCACAGACATTCAAACGGGTACGAGAAGTTTCCTGTGCATTGCTGTGTGTTTCATTCACGTACTGGAGGCAAGCAGTGGCGGTATCATGTCGCTTAAAAACTCGGTCTCTACAAGCAGTAAGAGATGGTTTCGTAAAGAATGAGAAGAAGAACTTTTTTGTCGATCAAAATGTAATATGTTCACTTTGCTCAGCGGTTCAATTAGGAGTATATAGAAACATTAATTGCCACGCTGAATAATGTATTATTATTACTACTACTACTACTACTACTACTACTACTACTACTACTACATATGTTTCTATAAGTCTTCTGTACATGCATGAATATTAATATCTTTAGAGCTTCTCCATGGAAAGATAAAATTATTAGGTTTTATCTCAATTTTTATCTTCTTAATCTTTAGATGAGGGTAATTATTTATAAGTTACTCATTTAATAATGATATTGCCGAAAAACTGATTCAATATTATGTGCCAACTGTTAAGCGTCAGGAATTGACATGTCTTAAATCATAGCCAGGAAGAGAAAGATGAGATAAATAAATGTAAGGAAGTCAGCTACCTAATGGGGTCTGGAATATCTCGTGCTCTAAAGCCTTTTAATAGAACAGAATTTCTCAAAAGAGTAATGATTAAAATAACTTAAATAACTTTTCCATAAGAAGTTTAAAACTACGTATTTCTCGACCAAATATCGAGAGAAGAATTTAGAAATTTCCTGGTTATATTCAAGAGGAAGGTTAAAAAAAGAAGCAAGAAAAATCATATATTATTCACTGGCTCTTGATGACAGCAGTGACATTACTTATACAGCAAAGCTTGAGATTTTTATTTGCGGGATTGATCAAGATGTTAGTACAGGAACCACCACTGGTAGTTTTCATGCCAAGTACCTTTCCTCCGTCTCCTTACTTCATAGACTGTCTGTCGCATCTAATCACTGCAGCTCGAGTTTTGGTCACCGCTGGTCTATGGCTTAAAAATATGTAATGGTTTGTCTCATGAAATTAAAAATACGAATGATTTAAGGTGTTTTAAAAGATACATCAAAAGAATTTTAACATACCTCTCCCTACAATTTAGATGAAATACATGTGGGTTTACATTGATGCTAATTTATGTATTCCTTTTATCTGTTTTAATTATTGCTTTCTGTTTTAATTATTGTTTTTCTTTTTTTTTTCTCTCTTTGACAAGTCCTATGGTTTTTAACTATTTTATGAACAAACAAGGAAATAAATATAAAACATTTCTCACACATTTAATAGAAAAGTGTACTGAAATTGGCTGTAGTTTAAAATCCTAAGATTATGGTTATGCACTTCGAACTTTTCATTCATAACGCTGTGAAGTTTATTTGACCAATGACAGGATTGGTTGTCGGTTCCATCTAACGCAGGCATGGTAGCATAAAATCCTAACTATTCGATTATCCACGGTTTACACAGACAGGGACTCTGAATGTTGTAGGTGGTTGAGCCAGGTGTTCGGGTTAGCATTATTTGACGTTTCACAAGTAGAGAAAGCCTCCGTAGAAGACCTTATGCCAGATATGCCGATTATCTAGTTGAAAGTTATATAGATATTGGTGCAATGTTCCTCCCGGTGTGGTGGTGTAGGGCATCAGAATCTATGTCGTCGGGAAATATAACAAATGCTTGCGAAGCATTCCATGCCCAATTTAAAAACAATTTCACTAGCCCTCACCCACATACAGTGCGTTCGTGGCTCGGCCGGACCGTTCCGCGGCGGCCTTGGACTGGGTGAAGAGTGGCGCGCCTGCCGCCAGAATAGCGCTATAGCTACCGCTGACGCGCCAGTCAGTCGAGTTGGATCTGTCGTGAGGGAAAGATGTCTGTGCGCGTGTTGTGAGTAAAATTGTGTTGTCTCGTGGTAATAAAGTATTTAGTATTTATTTATTTGTTTATTTATTTATTTATTTAACCTGGTAGACATAAGGCCATCAGGCCTTCTCTGCGCCTCTACCAGGGAATTACAACTATAATATGAAGAATAAAATTGCTGGCCTTCTATGCCCAAGGTTGAGGGTTCGATCCCGGACCAGGTCGATGGCATTTAAGTGTGCTTAAATGCGACTGGTTCATGTCAGTAGATTTACTATCATGTAAAAGAACTCCTGCGGGACAAAATTTCGGCACATCCGGTGACGCTGATATAACCTCTGCAGTTGCGAGCGTCTCTTAAATAAAACATAGCATTTAAGAATAAAATTACAATTAATATTAAATTTACAATTACAATAAAAATTAAAGTGTGTATTAATAATGGTTGAGTACATTTTAGAACGTATTTTTCTCTATGATACATATGTGAAGTAGGCCTACTCTTCTGCAAGAAGATGTCAAAAAGAATTTGAACATCGGTTTGCAGATGTTCGAATTCCTAGCAGATCAACTATTCATGACCTTGTCAATGAAGTCAGACGTACAGGATCTTTTTTGAACAAGAAACGTGTTCAACAACGCCGAGTACTGACAGGAGAGAAGCTTCATGAAGTAGGGGCCCGGTTAGAGCACTCACCCCGCAAATCACTGCGACGTTTAGCACAAGAGGTTAACATTTCCAAGACGTCAGCTTTTGTGGCAACGAAACTTCTGAAACTTAAGCCATACAGGGTAACTGTAGTTCATGCTTTACAACCACAAGATGCTGTAAGTAGAGTTAATTATTGCAATTGGTTTTTGCAGGCCGTTCATAATGGCGACGTGGACCCACTTCTAACGTTCTTCATTGGTGAAGCGGTCACGTTTCTATTAGAACAATAGATACTGGACTACCGAAAATCCCCATATTATTCATGAAGTTCCTCACCACGCTGCAAAGGTTGGGGTTTGGTGCGCAGCGAGTGCGAGTAGAATTATCGGTCCCATATTTTTCGACACAACAGTTTATTCACATGTTTATGTAACTTCAATTTTAAGTAATCTTTTTCCGCAAATAACAAGAAATGAACGATTGAGTGGCTGGTTTCAGGAGGATTCAGCTACAGCGCACACCGCTGCGAATTCTATGCATGAATTGCGAAGTATGTTTGGTGACAGAATAATTAGTCGAGGATTGTGGCCACCTCGTTCCCCTAACCTATCTCCATGCGATTTTTATTTATGGGGAACGTTAAAGAATAAAATGTACGCATCAAATCCGTACACGTTACAATAATTGAAGGACAACATCACGAGAGAAATACAGGCAATCAGTAAACATGAACTTTTGCGAGTGAATCAGAATTGTTTTCGGAGATATAGGGAATGTGTCCGAGTTGAAGGTCATCACTTTCAACATCTGTTGTGATGCAGGTAAGCCTAGGCCGCCGCGGAACAGTCCGGCCGAGCTACGAACGCACTGTATGTTCATATTTTCAGAAATTTTAAAGAGCCTTCAAACTGAACTTAAATTAAAATTACATGTGACAATCTTTAAAGAAAGCGCTATAATGTGAAATATAATAGGAAAATAAGCTACATGAAGGATGTTCAGAAGAAATACAGTGACAAAGAAATTTTGAGGCTTCAGTATATTAGAAAAGTTTCTTATCGCTACTTAAATCATCACCAGACATAGCATCTTGGGGACGGAAGAGTTAAGTTTATTGCAACACGGAGTATACACTGACGCTTCGTTGCTAGTGGCAGAAGATGGAGGTATACAGAAACATAAAAAAATCAGAGTGTGTTGTTTATTGCTGAATGTGCGTTGACCTTGTAGTTCAGAATCAGGCACGGATCTTTGAGCTTTAATATTATACAACTATGTTGGTCGTCTATTGAACATAAACACTGCTTGCAAGGAACGATGTGTTACATAAGAACATTTATACAAAATTAAATAAACAATACATTAAAAATGGAAATAACCTAAATATATTAGTCTTATTTAATGCAGTGTGCTATCGTAACGTATTTTAAAATAATTTTGCCTTAATATTACATAAATTGGCAACTTTTTATTTCTGTATTTTTCAATAAAGACTTTAAAGTGGAGATTCTGTAGTTTAAAGAACGGGATGCCAGCCTTTACCATAATCTCACACAAATCCAGTTAAAATTGTGATTGTTTATTTTAAATGAAATTACCTGTTGACAGATCTTCACTTTCGTTTTTCGATGCATTGTCATCCCGTATGTTTACGCTACACAGTTTGCAAGTAATATATTCCCCATTCACTTCAAACACTCGCCTCCAAATTCTGTCACAAATTGATGCTCTTAGATCCCTTTTTCTTCGTCATGATGTACTGCAGATGCACGATCTATGCAGCAAACAGTTGTTTATTTCATAGTGTTCCTCCCTACATATTCTGTTGTGTACATGTGCCGCTCTTGCATCTATACACAAGCCTATGCTCCAGCATTCAGTCAACTTGCATGCACAGTGTTCCCCTCAATCGGTCGCCAAGAAGCTATATCTGATCATCACTGAATGAAAGAGCACATCACTTCATATTATATGACATATTCTGATCTATAAAACAAAATTAAAGCAAGTTTTAATCCGTCAGAATATTGCCTGTATTCGTTTGTACAAACACTTATGTGGCCGTGGCATTATACTGTTAGTCCTGAGCCTAACCAAAGTGTGAACGGAAGTTGCTTGAACTTAATTACGGAACATTACATTTTTCTTTAGTAGGCGAGTTGCTGTACAGGACATAAGGAGGATAAATGTAGAAAAGTGGAGAATGTGCAGCAGATGAGGTATTTTGCGCAATTAAACTCCAAATGATGAAGAGCGTGTACGGTATCCCTGACAGACAGAATTTTTTTGCGCCATCACCCTTTGCAGGCATGGTCTACAACAGGGGTGCTCACGGGAGCGGTGCCCGAGGCGAGCGAGTGCAGACTGGGCAAGTATGAGTAGACCAGGTAACGAGTGGAACTCGCTGCTATGGAGCTCGGCGGGGCAAGAAGATGAGGATGTAGGATCGTCTTTCAAGCAAAATATAAACAATATAAATCGATTTATTGCATTTATATCGACAAACGAAACTCTAAACAGAAACAGTGTTTTAGGAACAGACGTAAACTTAAAATGCTAGGCATTACATGTGTGTTTGTACCACCAGACGAGTAATATCTGAAACAATAGATCTACCCGAATGCAGCAGAATCATAGATGTCAAATGCTTATCGCTTAGCTGTGGTCTGTGGCTGGTTTCACACATTTTTAGAACAGAGAAAACCTGCTCACCTAAGTACGTCGTATCAAACATACTCATAAGTTTTGCTGCATACCTGTGCAGACGTGAAAAACGATCAGTTGAGATCTAATGGTAGAATGTACTGTAGTTATATCTTCAGTTATTTTGAATTTCACCTCAAGAAAGCTGTCACATTTGAGATCTATTAATTCCATTTGAAGCTTGGAGGGAACTGTGGATATATATAAAAGGAAAATGGGAACATGAACATTTGAAAATCCAACTGGAGGTATTCTATTTCACTCAATCGTTCCTCAAATGCCTTATCTAAGCTAGTCAAAGACTCCACAAATGCTACATATTGTGAATCCGTAACATTAGACACAAATTTGCTTAGGTTTGAAAAATGAGGCAAATTGCGTTCTTGCATTTGTTGTGTTCACAAATTAAGTTTCATTCGAAATGCTTTAATTTTATTGAACAAATCAATAATCAGGAGATCTTTACATTGCAAGGAAATATTTAGGTTATTTAAATGGTTTGTCACATCTGTCAGGAAAGCCAAGCCTACAAGCCAAGAAGGGTCGATGAACTGGGGAAAAGCTCGAGCTACTGCGCAGTTACGTCATCACAGCGTAATGCACCCACCACGCCCTGCCCTAGCTCCACTTACATATATGCACTGAGTGCAGGTGAGCACGACTGGTCTAAAACAGCGGTCATCAGCGCAATGGACCTTCGGATTAGCGTCTCTTACCCGCCGATAAGACATTGCACTATCGTGTATCCGTGGCTGCTGGCGGGTATGCTTTCTCTTTCTCCCTTCTGCACGACGGTGCATATTCCAAGACACTCCTTAATCTTTATCCATTTCAGCGCATTCTGACGACCGCTGGTCTAAAACAAGATGCTACCAAACTAGGTGTTACACGATGACTTTTAATGCACCAGTGTGTTTGTCGTATAATTGGCAAATCGTCTGCATCATAAAGTTTTTTCAATGTAGCCGCGTTTGAAGACAAACTTAAAAGTGCTGATTTTATTTTGAGTGAATTGAACAAATTTTATGCAAAAGTATATTTGTTATTTCTAAAATATGTAGCTTTAGTTATCTCTTCCAGAGCCGTAAGGTTATGATTCATTCCATAAGAAAGATTCTGTAAAGATTCTTAACCCTTAAATTCGCAATGTATCCTATAGGATACAACAGGTCAATAGACTATAATAATTATGCTATAATTTCAATAGAACAATAGAAAAAAAATTGGTGGGAATTAAAATTTCACAATACTATAATATTGTACAACATATAAAATATGGACATTGCGATAGTTGTTTTCTTTACAGTCCGACACAGTTTATTAAACTAGTATGAGGAATGAAGTTTTGTCAATTTAAGGATTAAAGAAATTGGATTGTTATCAGAGGATCACTTGCCATTTTAAAATACCACCTGTACTTTGTTTCCTAAAAAGGAAGATCTTTTGTTTGAACGTGTAATCCGTTTGTTTATTACGTTTAGGCCTGTTATATGTATGCTATTTTCATTCCTGTACTCAATTTCCCCGCTTTCTTCGTTCCCATATTTCTCTTTTGTGGTCTGTTTTTGTTTTCACTCTGTGTGTTATGCTATGTCCAATGAGGCAATATCGTTATTGGGAAGGCTGAAAGAGTGTCTTTCTTTATATATATATATATATATATATATATATATATATATATCAGTGGCGGTTTCTTGGGGGAGGGAAGGGAGGAACGTCCTCCTCACATTTTTCTTATTTTGAAAGTAAATACCAAATAAAATATATGCCTTGAAATTCGAGGAATATTTGATAATTTTTAAGTTCACAGCTGTAAGAAAACCTTGGTTGATCGAGTTTTAAACGACGCGTGCTCATGTGCCGCTAGAAAACTGTGAGAAAGATGCGAGATTGTTTGTGTGGAGGAAAGCAAATCCTTTCCTCCTTTAGTGCAGTTAACACACATAGATAACAGCGCACTAGCGGCCAGAGAAAGAAGCAGAGTTTTAAAGCAAGCGAATGAACAGTAAGGGAGGAGATCCTCCTCTGAATCAGCGCATGGGCGGGAAATGGAAACCAACTGGTCTTGAAACAAGCCCTGCAACAAACTCGCTACCGCTGCCATCTAACAATGCTGCATTCAACCGGACTATAACACATCTAGGAGGAGGCACAATAAAAACAGTTTTAACGCAAAGCTATGCAAGACATCATATAAACTTTTTTTATATCATAACTCAAAATATATTATTCATTGCATTTTATATAAGCTACTACTCATGGTTTGAAACTTTCGAGGATATCTGAAAGTTGAAGTTAGATTTATATAAAACAAAGAGGAAGTAGTTCTACGTTAGTATAGCAGATCTTTTTTGGCCACTGAAATTCACTTCCATTCATTGTCTACTAGATATGACAACAGCCAAGTTGTCAGTTTTGTACAAATATATTTGAAATTGAAAGTACTCCAAACTACATTATTTTTAACACAAAAAAAATAATCAGCCACCTGCAGCTTTGAGCAATAATGTTAGTATGAATTTACAACCGATAACTGGCATTCTTCAAAATCATGTGATACTGAACTTGTAAAATGTACATGTGGCAACACAGATCATGTGAGTGGGTGCAGTGTTCTCGCTTTCCTAAAAGATTATTTCTCATTCCCACTTCCATAAAACGGTCCCGGTTATATGTTAGTATACCTTATTTTATTTCAAGGAGTGCAGTTCGGTGGCTTATTTGAACACCGAAATTCACTCCTTGAAATAAAATAAGGTATAGCTAGTCTCTACCAACACGTGTGATGCTGTGGTGTGCGCTAAAAATGCTGCGAGTTTGTGCATTTCCTTGTAATTGTTAATTTGTGCAATTATCCACCAATGAATGGAAGTGAAAACATATTTGGACAATTTAGGAAACTCAGTTTACAAGAACAGAAAATTGCTATACAAAGAGAAGGCTAACCCTAACACTACCTGGTGTTACATGTATGCATGTAGGCTAATTTGTAGCATGTTTCTCTCAAGAAGGTGTCATTTTGCGCTGTTAACTTCTTTCCTCCTCTTAAGAAATATGCAGGAGCCGCCACTGATATATATAGGACCTGTGTGAAACTCTTGTTAGAGAAATAGTATCTGTTACCGTATTAATGACTTTCGAAAATGTATGTTAAGTATGTGACTGTGTTACAAAAAGCAAAAAATCGTCGCCGTTTATGGATCCGTTATTTAAAGAAATTTAAAGTGTTATGTTCTGCTGGAGTTGGAAGGCGTTCGAGGTTTAGTCTTACGGATCTTTCATAAGAGCATTTGAGTAAACATTTCCTTAATCGTGTTGATGAGAATAATGTTGCTGTAGCCCTGTAAAGCGACGGTTGTTCCTGCCCCATTTTTTAAATGAAGATGAAAAGAACACTTTGGAAGCAATGAAAATAAGGGACATCATTTTATTCTTACTAACATTTCTAATATTAACCTGGCTATACCTTTGGATTAACTGTTGAGAACCGGAAACACCGTTTGCTACCCCCTTCCACGACTGAAGTTCGATGATACTGGACTAAAATACAAAAAAATCACTTTACTAGGTATAGGATGGAAGAAAAATAGTTCATTCATTTACGTAAACTAGAAAATATCGCGATTTTGAGTTTGATACTTTTCATTAGGTTTTTGTTTAATCAAAATTAAGTAGTGTTTTAACAATAAGTGTGTTTACTCACAAATTGAGCTATCCATTCAGACGTATTCATTACACAGTGTATATTATACTGTCTACAGCACATTAGCTTACAATATAGAGAATGAAGTTAATTTGAAAAATAATCATAGTATGGATATTCAAACATATATTTGAAAATGGTGGCCGTTTATTTCGATACAGGCTTCAGTTCTTTTGTGCATACTATCATATAATAGACTATTGTACCTAATTCCAATTACCAGTTTCGTCTTTCGTACTAGTAACTCATGTTGAAATAATTCTGTACCTACTCTATAAAAGAGTACCTAACATAGGCTACTGTAAATTCAATCTTCACTTCTGCCCGACCCGAAAAGTTAAAATTACTCAGACATGCTATCTACTGTCCGTCCAAGTGGTTATGTCGCAGGTTCGTAGAAAAGGGGGAAATCACGTGACAGGTAATTACTTAACGAGGCCCTTTTATTTAATTTATTTTAAACAGTTGTATAATATTACGTAGACGTCCAATTCCTAACAGAAATTAATGTTTTCTGAAAAGAGCTAAGACAGCGCAGACAGCAGCCTTTACAGAGGGTCAAGCAGAAGCGGGTGGGGGAAACCGGGATGCGACGTAGACAAACAGACGACAGTATCTGTGCGAAAATATGATTCAATATTGAAAGCTCTTTCGTCACTGGAAAACGCGAACATATTTCTTATTTCTAGAACGTACTATACTCACTAACTCAGTACTGACCGTAAGGCGACTTACATTGCATACGCGGCCTTGGTTCTGTGTGTAGGACGGTTGGAAGTTTACTAGTAGAGGGGGTGGGAGTGAAGTACATTCAAAAAGTTAGGTACAATAAAAACTGAAGTAAAAATAAAATGATCCCTCTGTACATGCAATGTAGAACTTCATAACTAAATCCAAAATCATCGCTTAGCCAAAATCCCATACAATTGAAAATCTCTTAATTATATTGGCGCGATGTATTTCTCGCCAGTTGCTACCAACTGCTTGTTTTCTTTTTATTGTCATAATACGACATATGTCACCAGATGATACGCGAATTATTTTAAGTGTTATATTAATCATAATGTCTATGCAATTCGTAGCAATACGATGACTTATGGCTCAATCTGTATTAACTATACCTTGTTGTATACTGTATACAGGATGTGAACGATATAAACTGCGAAAATTATACAGACTGTACATCTCGGTCTACTAAACATGATGTGTAGTGAAATCTTGTGTTTTTCTTCTATTTTTGTTTTTAATTCCTAAATACCACGTTTTTAGGATGGATAGTAGTCTAATATTTACTGTACGAGTAAATGTGAACGTCATTCCCATGGATGGGCAACTCGTGCTCCCAAAGTGCTAAAAACCCTTGAAAGAGAGAAAGACAGAAGGAGTCAGCCGCAGCAGTTACAAGTTTGTAGTTTCGCTGCAAAAGCAGTTCATTGCCGCGGTGCGCTCTGGTGGCTCATGCAGGTGGTCGTGATATCTACTCCATGATTTGAATTTCAGAATGAAGCATGGTACAATAATTATAGTAATTTTAGACAGACTGTGCCTAAACACACATAACAAAATTATATTATTTCCTAGCTTTGTAAATTACTTTAGTACTGGAAACAAAACCTGAATACACCTTTTCAAGAGACAACAAACATAGATGCAACACTTATTTATTATTGCACTATTTGTTAATATTTATTATTATATGTCTTATTTGAAACATAGAACGCGAGAATTTACGCGTCTTTATACATTAAAGAGTATACCACTGTTCTTAGAAAGGTAATAGTCTGTATTCGCAAACAAACACAAATTCAAGGAAGTATTTTTTAAATATCACGGCAGATGAAATAAACTAACTTCTAAGCTCTTTCTTTACATTGAGACCTTTTACACTTCTTTCTTGTATTAAAATCTGACTCAAGCACATACAGTAGGCCTATATATGGAAGCAAAGAGTATATTTGAAAATCCTGACTTAGGCAGCATTGCGAACTATTCGACTCCTGATTTCGCTGGAATCTGAGTGGCGTGCTGTTCTGTAGATTTATCAATTCAAGCTATAAACTTTCAGGATCTTCTATCGGCTGTAAGCCAAAAGAATTTCAGAGAAATCTCGATTCCTTGTCAATTGTCACTATTTCCCCAAACTTAGCAGTGAATTCTGCTGTAGGTCTTGAAATAGGGTCATGTATTTGATAAGAAGATTTTCTTATCACTCTTCAAGATAGTTTATAGTCAAAGAAAGTGAAGTTGTCTATCTTCTACATGATACAGCCACATTTCAAATTTATCCATAAATGCTCTTAGCTAGTCGATCATATGTTGTGCAATTCTGTAACTCGCACGCACAACGTGCTAACGATATTTGATACCAGTCTCACCTTGTTGATATCCCATTTTTACCTTTAGCTATTCTAAAGCAGATCTAGGCAGTATTTCTTTACTAAAACCTTCACTGTGTTTATTTGTAACATAAAATGTCATGCGTAAGAAAGTTAATAGAACATAATACAAGTTTTACCTTCCTTCTTAATAAAAAATCTTTCTCTTTCGACTCATCACTAAAGGAAAAATGATCTGGGGGATTATATTGTTTTTCACTTAAAACGAGTCGCCACTTACTGCAGACGCGAGCAAACTTGTTTACAGAGAGTACAGTAGAGTCCGTTCTACCTGCACTGAGGTTGTGTTCACACTTCGAGAGCACGAGTTGCCCACCCATGGTCATTCCCAATGATCTTCCGTCTAACACACGCTAACACCATGACAACAGAGAAACAACAGAGTACCCTCATTTGTAAACAAGGATATCATCACAGTTGCAATGAACGTGACGGAGAATACGTTAGACTCATAGGTAACATTTTTTCTAGGAAAACCACAAAAGCTATATAAAAAATTTTATTAGACATTTTTGTTCAGTAATTTATGCTCTATCACCAGTATTTTTTGACAGTTTATATCGTTTACACTCCGTATGTGTATATACATGTTCCTGTCAAAACCAATTACAAATAGTAAAAACTTACTTACTTACAAATGGCTTTTAAGGAACTCGAAGGTTCATTGCCGCCCTCACATAAGCCCGCCATCGGTCCCTATCCTGTACAAGATTAATCCAGTCTCTATCATCATATCCCACCTCCCTGAAATCCATTTTAATATTATCCTCCCATCTACATCTCGGCCTCCCAAAAGATCATTTTCCATCCAGTCTCCCAATTAACACTCTATATGCATTTCTCTATTCGCCTGGAATAGTAAAAAGTAGTTTAAACAAATGAAATCCTGAACAAAAACGTATATGCAAGGTCTATCAAAAGCCTAAATAAACCAAGCCTAACCTGGCACTGATTCTAGACCTTATGAAAACTCGCTTTCTATCTACATTTTTTAAAACTAGTTTTACTAATTGTAACTAATTTTGACGGATTTCAGGTTTTAACAGTGACATAATATTATATAACTACGTTAACCAGCCACCGGCATAGCTCAGTCGGCTGAGGCGCTTGTTTCCCGATCCGGAATAACGCTCGGAAGCGGGTTCGATTCCCGCTTGGACTGATTATCTGGTTGAGTATTCTTCGAGTTTTTTTCCAACCGTAAGGCGAATATCAGGTAATCTTTTGCGAATTCGGGGCCTCATCTCGCCGCATACCATCTGGCTATCACCAATCCCATCCACACTAAATAACCTAGTAGTTGATAAAGTGCCGTTAAATAGCCTACTAAAAACTACTGTAACACGAAGAAAGTAACACTAAGATTTTTCTAATTTTGTACTTTACATCTTTATCTACTGTCTGTTAATTAGTTTTTATAGAACATTATTCAGCATAAAAGTTTATTTAGTGAAAGTCTTATGGCGAAGTGCATCAACCTCGGTTAAAAACACAGTACTCATAGGTTACGAAGCGATGATTAAACAGTAACCATGGTTAAAATGTAATTTCTGTGCACTTCATAATCACCGATTACATAAACATGGTTAGCTGACACCTTATTTAACCGATGTAAAGTCTATGAGGGTACACTGTTTTCACAAAATGGCTAATGGAAAACATCCATTCCTCTGCAAATATAATAGTCAACGTCTAAAAACGACTGCGCTTACTCCGTTCTACATCGAAACGAACTTGTCCTATATTTATTTTCGCGTTGCATTTGTTGCCTTTGGAAGCTGTTATGTTTGCGAGTTGCATTTCTTTGTTTTTCAATGCTATTAAGTTAAAATCGTACAAAATGCAAAAATGTTTATATCCCAAGTGACTTTGAAGTATTGCTATACTTAATTAGTATATTTAAATATATTATATAATTAATATGAAAAAGATGCAATACCCATAAAGGAAAAGATGAAAAGAATTAGTACAAATGTGCGTACGATCCAGGATCCCATTCATACCAGGGAACTGTGCATTATCCTAAGATCCATCCATAACCTATCTTCGTTCAGTCAGTGACGTAGAGAAAGAGATACTCGAGTGTTCCCTCTTAAAATACTGAAAATATCAGTTGCATAGAATCGTAATATAAGCAACAGATCCATAGGAAACATATGAATGTTTCTGTGTTAATTCAAGCGATCCATTTGTTGCAGCAGAAATGAAACTGTTGATTTTGATAAACGAAATCTCTCCTGAAATTTTGTCACCAAATTCCTCATAAGAATTCTCTCTTTCCAATAAAGAAACTTCACGCTCACCATCATCTCTATCCAAGTAATTCAAGTACTGTACAATAATAATTGTCTTCGAAATAATCACCTGTGGATCTGGCCGCCATTTTGTTTTACTTAGCCTACTAATCACTGGTTATCTCCTTTAATTGCTCGAATATGACCGGTTAGGGATTACCATATTTAAGTCTTAACCGAGGTCGATGCACCGCAAAAATACTTAACCAGGGGTTAGGTGGCAATTTTAACCGATGGTTACACTAACCGACGTTTATGCACGTGGGCATAAAAGATCCAGGAGATACAAAGACATTGAAAATTTACATAATTTTCCAACAGTTGTAACGTTTCAATAAAGTTCTATAGACATCAAAATAAAATAGAGAATATTTGTAGGCCTATTTATGGTCTATAGATATATTAAAAGAATTTCTTAACCGCAAAATATTAAAATAGACACATATATTCAAATAACCGGAGATGCGCATCGTTATAGCAATTCACGCATTTCAAATGCTACGTTCCATTATTTAGAAAAGGTATATAATTCGTCGCTCGTGGCTAGCGAACTTAATTTCACTGTGTCATGTGAGAGTGAGGGTTACGCAATATCTGCTTTCTTATTTTGTTTTTTCAAGTTCAGGATCACGGTTAGCAAGGCGCATTAGCGCGTGAATAGATGTAATCATGACGCACTTCATAAGCGTATATATTTTTTTCTTTATTGGAACGGGAAGAAAATGGCCTTGGCCTAAAGTAACTGTCGCATTGAATACTCCGACTACCAGCATTTACAGGTGGGGTGTGACACCGTTTTGACGTCACAGTTCCGAACTGTGACAGCTCTGGAATACTCGCTATGATAGATGATGATTTTGTAGAGTATGATTGTTGTGATCGAATGATTCTTGGCGATTGTGAAGCTCCGTTTCCTGTGTGTAGAGTTCCAAGTCGTCTATTGATAGAACTCGATTTCACAGCCATCAACGAGCTTTTGAGCACTTTATCTTTCTTAAAAAAAATGAATTATCCATGTTGTGTGAAACAGAATTCCATATACCGTGTGATCAGATATTTTCGGCCTTTTCCGCCAGTCAATTTGAATGAATGACGTCATTGCTAGCTAGTGACCCTTGCCTTGAAGGGGTGGCGGTTTGGGGAGAGAACGAAAGTCTTCGAGAATACTTTGCGACCTAACGCTAAGCGGGTAGTTCAAGAACTAACACGACCAATATCGCCTGTAACTTTTTCCATTACCAACGAGATGAAAATCACCACCTAGCACCGTATTTTCATGGTTGAAGCTTATTTCCGATCTGGAAGGATAATCCAGGGAGAATATCATCACGATTTGGGTCGCTGTGTGAATGAATTTCGCTTTTCTTATCCAGAATTTCAGCAGGTACCCAGAGAAAACAATACAGAGAGGTTAGTTGGATGTGTCGTAATCAGTTTCTAATTGTCATACTAAAGTCTTTCTTCATAATGACTGTCTTTATTCCCCTTTCCAGTGATCTGTTACCGTACTTATCAAATTTCTCTCTTTCTTATTGTTTTAGCCTTCCCTTTACTCATTTATCGATCGGGCAGGTAGAAATTACGTACGGTATTTATCTAGGTATTTTTATTGTTTGAATACGGTACCGCATTTTGCTTGTCATGGATATTTACATCGCCCTCTTTCGCGCGACTGGCTCAGTTACCCGAAAAAACAAGAGGACTGAGCTCTCTAACACTGTTCCGACTCCGAGCTGCTCACTTGTCCAGCTGTTGCGGGCCCGCAGTACTGCGTTGCGCAAGGCATGTTGCGACTCAGAGACAACAGAGAACAGTCGGAACTAGTTCCGTTGAACCATGACACTACACTGTTCTCGTTGTTCTTTATGTTGTACTTGGAACAAGTTGGAACTTGGAACTCTCACGTGGATGGATGGGGAAGCACGGAAATTGAAATTCTTGCAGTGTGGTTATGAGCAATGACAATAGGCCTAATGAATGACACAGAACGATGTGCAATGCAAAGTTTAAATTATTACACGTTGGTACAAATGCGTTTCTAGCATTTTACTAACCCAGTTTGAAGGTTTTAGGTTTCACTACTGCTAATACAGAGCGTTCGCCTACGGGTGAGGCCAGGAAAGCGGCATGTACTGATACGCCGCTTTGTGCGCGCAGTTGTTGAGACAAGCTCGACAATCAAGGACATCAGGGTCGACAAGTTATCAGTTGTGAGCCAGATGTTGCAGTATTTAACACGTAAAGTGCAGTTTCTTGACACAGTTGCTTAAATATTCAACGTGTGTGTAAAATTTGTTAACAATGCAAAACGCAAAATTTACGCTTGAACAGAGAGTTTTTTTTTATGTATGATGCATATGTGAAAACAGAGTCATGTAGAGGTGTGCGTAGTCAATTTGAAGTGAAATATTCGGGTGCTCCTATTCAGGATAGAGAAACTGTTAGACGTCTTGTCAACAAATTAAGGACAACAGGGTCGATAAATGCTATAATGCTTAAGCGAAAACAAAGAGTATTGGCGGAAGGAAAAATTGATGAAACCAGTGCATAATTTACACGCTCTCCTAATAAATTTCTAAAACGTGTTTCACAGGAAGTTAGTGTTTCAAAGACATCAGTCTTTTCTGCTGCAAAACTTTTAAAATTAAAACTCTACAGAGTATAGTATAGAAAGCGGAAGCTTACGGAAAGACGATTCCCGCAAGCGACACCGCAGGCAGGCCGCTTTCCTGGCCCCACCCGTAGGCGAATACTCTGTATATAAATATATAGTTATATGTTTTTATTATTTATGACGGTATAATGTAATTATTATTATAATTAAGCATTAAGAAAAGTTTTTTTTACCACATAACACGGAGAACAGAAAGTACATACTACTCGTTTTAAGTGTCATGTTAAATTTTTGAGTTGGTTACCATGTCTTTATGACTTTATGTACGAAAACTAAGTGTTGCACTCTGACCTTGTATTCAACAGCTGTTCATCTACTAAACATGAAACTTCTGTCCATATACACAGCAAGTTTCCAAAACCGATTCGAATGTGCATTGGAATGTCATCTATTGAGAAGCATGTGTGCCATGATGTCATGCCGATAACGTATTTTAAGAGGAGTCCGAGCGATGAGTGCTCCAACGCTATGTGCGAGCTGCTTGGGGAAGAGGGAGGGCACTCTACTGTACCGCTCTTTTGAACGACTCCTCAAAAGGAGCGAGAGTCAAAGTGATAGCTCGCATCAATGAACTATTCCGATTCATTTCTACTTGTAACTGTTATTTCGGAACTGTTGTTTGGAAAATAGTACCCTATTTTTCCGGAACCGAAACAGTCGGAACTGTTCCAGAAAAAGAACAACTTCGCCCATCACTACAAGCAGGACGCTACAAGTTACCCATCAACTAGGCGTCAAGGCCTCAGTGCGTAGAAACTCGCTCTGCATTAGTGACGACATTAATTCAAATTGACAGGAGGGAAAGGCCGAAAATATTGTATCACACAGTAGTTTAATCCTATGAATGAAACACTGTGACTATGTGAACAGTTTAAGTACTATGACAGATTTTAGATTGTGCATATAAGGACATACTATGGTAAGACAGACTTTAAATTGCTATTTGCTCTCCTGAACAATTTACTAACGTGGAAAAAGCTCGATCTTTCCCTGTATTCTTCGGATATGTTTATTGTTCTTTTGCGAATTGAACTGATATGCCTGTGCAATGCATGTCTTGTATCAACCATAGTGATTAGCACAGAGTATACTGAAAACAAAATACTCTGACATCTGAACTGTGTTATCACTATGTGTGGGCGCGTATATTCACCCAAGAATGTTTACGAATGATTAAGTGAATCATTCGTGGAAGAATATAGCGAATGCATAGCTTCAGTATCAAAGGTTGCCGATGTTAACCTTCAGAGTGGGTGGAAAATTAATTACATCCCAGTTACTGTACTCCAACCACGAGAAAGTCTTTGGGGAATGAGACGAAGTGGGGTAATACTGTGAATGAATGTTGATGTCATAAGATGTCATAAGGTCACACACGTGGGTACTCTTATCTCTATTGGCTAGCTCTCACAGCACAAACCATAACATTGATGCACACATATTGATACTACCCTAGTTACAAAATTAGATCACTGTTAATCTCCTGGTCTTTCAATCTCTCCATACAGGAAATAACATATGCAGGAGAACGCATGGTTTTTAAACTGACGTTATAACGGTAATATTATCTATCTACTTCGTTCCAATAGATGGCGCAATAATAAACACATTCCTTTCACGGTTGATCTCCTGGTTGGAGAAGAGTATGTTGTGCTTCAAGTTAATTTTCTGACTATACTCCGCGTCAGTAGAATATGCATCTGGTCACACTTAATCGGTACCCCCACCGTCCCGCGAGTCTTAAAACTTCGTGCGATGTTGGGAGTCAATGTTGGGAGCCCACGCACGTCTTGAATCAGCATAGGTCACGCGGTGTCAAATGGTGGTGTTATATGCTTATAAGGAAAACATGTCTTTCAAAGCAGTATGTTAATATTGTGCAGTGCCATTGATCTTTAAATTCGTGTCGTATTGTTTCATTATTTTTCGTTTTTATTCAGCTAATTACGTTTATTGTTCATTTTGGCATTATGGGGAGTGAAGCTGTATAATCTGCTATCTACTATACAGCAGTTAAGAAACGCAAACGAATGGGACAATCTGATTTGCGAAATCACAGCAAAAAGACTGTTTACAGTGTTATAACTTTCTTAAAGATCTTGCGGAACGTCCCGGAAAAATTGCCACCATCGATTCTAGAAAATCTCAAGATCTGATTGCAAATTTGTGTGGAATTTCCAAACGAAATGTAAACAAGGTTTCGAGAAAGAGCTAAAATCTACAGAATATCTTGTGAAATTTTCTTCTCCTAGGAAAGCAATCAGACGACATCGTCATGTGACAGATCTCAATGCCGTTGTATTGCACTGGGAATGAATATATTTCGTGCAGGCATATTACAGTGAATAGGCACATTTTATCTTTCTACGCTCGCATGTGAACAGTTGCGCTGTGCTCTGCCGTTTCCACTCTACGAACGCAAGCGTGGAAAGATAACATTTATGCACTATATATTTATTAATAAGTATTTAATGAATTTCAATCTTAAGGCATATAAACTTGCAAATGTTTATTTGCTATTTAATAACAATATATGAACGTTTTCGCCGTTTAGGGCATCTTCAGATATAACAAAACATATTACCTGGACCTATGATAACATATTATGCAAATTACAAGGAAAATAGAGAACAATATATGTGGTACATGAAATTCATGAGCTTTATGTAGATATAACATGAAACAGGATGAATATTGAGATAATCTTTGAATTTGAACTTAGACTGAACAAATATTTTATTTTATACATATAGCTCATGTTACAATTAATATACAATGTTTAAAATTTGTCAATGATATTAATTTTAAAATGATGATAATAAAATATTTAAAGTAATCATGGCTGAAAGTTGTCGTAAGTTACAAGTTACATAAAGCTCATGAATTTCATGTACCACATATATTGTTCTCTATTTTCCTTGTAATTTGCATAATATGTTATCATAGGTCCAGATAATATGTTTTGTTATATCTGAAGATGCCCTAAACGGCGAAAACGTTCATATATTGTTATTAAATAGCAAATAAACATTTGCAAGTTTATATGCCTTAAGATTGAAATTCATTAAATACTTATTAATAATTTACCAGGCATATTGATATATTAATAATGAATTGTAAATTACTATATATTTAACATATATGGGCCAATGTTTTCCTAATGAGTATGTTTCTCATTTATTCAAAGAACGGCTATATTTTATTGAGATTAATCTATTTTGCACAGTTATATTATACGAGTATATAACATATTATATGGACGAATATCTCGAAAATATAATATATTTCTAATATAAAGAATGACTGTATTGTACTGGGGGTTAATCTATTTCGTGGAAGCGTATATTAAACATGTATGAGCCAACTTTGCATAATGTGCATATTTATTATATTTTAAAGAAAGGTTGTATTAAACTATTAAACTATTTTATGCAGATATATTATACAGTATTAAAAATTAGGGGTCAATGTTTTCATAACGGGTACATTTCTTCAAGGACGGTTATACTGTACTGAAGATTAATGTATTTTATGCAGGTGTCACTTTCACTAAAGTATCACAAATAAAATAGACGGAGTAGTAACTTTCAACACCAGGCTACGTCCTTTTTGCAGATCTCTGTAGAATTCGGTCACATACTAGATCCGACGGTGGAGAAACGCGCACTCGGTAGACAAGTTTACTGCACGGATGCTCTTCCTTCCGAAAGCGAAAAACAATACACGATGACGTTTACCACGAATTTGCGGCTTCCAGGCTCTAAAAACAACAATAAGCGGAAAACCCTGCGGCACCAATTCGACAAGTACCACAGAGTACAGCCATTAATGAACAAGTATTTACATGTATCTGGGTCCTCACAACGTAACCCCTAAGACTATCTTACCTTGTAGCTGCAGACAGAACAATGGAAGAAACAGATTAATGAGGTAACAAACTGTCCGAATGACCCAGGATAACATTTTCTCTTAAGGATTTTAACCTGAAGGACACTGTAGATCAGTGTTTTTAACCGCCGGGCCCTGGCATCAATTATACCGGGCCGCGAGGTATTTTCCTGGAATTTCCATTTCACTTTTCTAAGCATTTTTCACGAATAAATACAGGGTGATTCACGATGATTTACCGTCTCTTACGGAGTTTATTTCCGAAGATATTCTGAGCAAAAAAATGTCATATACACATTTGTTCTAATCTCAATATTTTCAGAATTACACTCATTTGAAGTTGTTTGTAAAAAAGCACTATTCTTGAGTTTTAAGGGTAAAAGAATGTCACAGATAAATAATCAACTATTCAGGAGTATCATTTCTTTAATTAGCTAGTATTCTGAAGCTACAAATGTGTTGTGAATTCCATAGTTGCTTCGTACAGATTTTTTTTTTTTTTCGATTTTTAACTACAAAATTACATTTTCTTACGCATTTATAACAACAGTTGTTACAAATCACGCCACTGTTGTAAATTCTTTAACACTGTACATTAAGATGCATAATTCAACTGTAAAGAATCAAGTTCCTAAAGTCGTATGATTTGTAACAATTTTTGTGGTATGTACATAAGAATGATGTAATTTTTAGTTAAAAATTGTAAAATAAAATCTGTACAAAACAGTTAACAAGATATTTTTAGCTTCAGAACACTAGCCAATTAAAGAAATGACACTTCTGAAAAGTTCATTCCCTATTTGTAATATTTTTTTTTTATCCTTAAAACTAAAGAAAAAAAGAATTTTACTAAACTTCAAATTAATGTAACTTTGAAAATATTGAGATTGGAACAAATGTTTATATGACATTTTTTTTGCTCAGAATGTCTTCGGGAATAAGCTCCGTAAGTGACAGTAAATCCTCGTGAATCACCCTGTATATTATAGCGGAAATATTCTTAATTTTCACGGCTGTGTCGAACAAGGCAGATCCAGATCGTCTCTATCCAAACTTATATGACATAACAATCAGATTTCTTCTTTGCTTTTCCAGCACATATCTTTGTGAAACATTCTTTTCTGCCATGTCTGTGCTTAAAACGAAACAGAGGAACAGTCTGCAACTTCTGTCTCCGTTTGGCTATCACTTGAATTCATCCCAGAATTAACAAGCTAACGGACACATAAAGCAACGAAAATCTCACTAGCCTTGCTAAATCCTTAAAAATTCTCAGGTGTAATAAAAATAAGATAAACTAAACATAAAGGTTAACTTTTTCAATTACTTATAATTAATGTGCTGCGTTTTTAGGCCTAAATTTGTAATATTAATTAGTATTGGGACTAGTGTTTATAATTGAGATATTCATACATTTTTATTAGTGCTGTCGATCGATCAAAATATTTAATCGATTAACTATTTAAATGGAATCGATTAATCGAACTTTGATCTATTTGAAAAAAAAATGAGTTTTTGATATACTGTAATACACAATTATTGTTAAACTTAATATTTGTTCAGTTATAAGCATAAATATTAAATGTTTTATATCTGCAAATTAAGCTTTCAGGAATAACTCCCTGTAAAGTTAATTTGAATAATTTCGAGGGAAAAATTGTTCCGGGGCCGGGTATCGAACCCGGGACCTTTGGTTAAACGTACCAACGCTCTCCCACTGAGCCACCCGGGAACTCTACCCGACACCGATCCCCGGAACAATTTTTCCCTCGAAATTATTCAAATTAACTTTACAGGCAGTTATTCCTGAAAGCTTAATTTGCATAATACACGTCACTGTACGTAACAGAAAACTACAATTTAAAGTCACACAGAGTTAGTGTGCGCTCAAGTGTTGGTTGCTTGACGGTTGTCAGCCCGCTTTGAGGTCTGTGGATATAGAGGGAAAAATTGGATCGGTGTCGGGTAGAGTTCCCGGGTAGCTCAATGGGAGAGCGTTGGTACGTTTTATATCTGTATATACTGGATCGTTATATTACAAAACAGTACTATTTTAGTTATTTACTAACATATTTATTACGAGGCTTATAATTTATTTCTCCGAGGATTTTTGAGACAAACACAAATAAAAAAGTATGAAGACTCACCTAGTTAATACTGCTTCATCCATGATTTTGAACATGTGAGTGCAATCACATGCCTCGATATAAGTGCTGCTCTACGTTTAGTAATAATGTTTCCTGCATCACTAAACACGAAAAACTTTTTTTCTGTCAAACAATTTAAATCCATACGTTTCATTGAGTTTACCTCCCAAATTCTCATATGACATAATGAGCTTTCACAGAGCACAGAAATCTGATTTTTTCCTTTAGCTGTGCCAATTCAAATAATGTGAGCGAAAATTCCCTAAGGGTTCACAAAAGGGTACTGCGTTTCGTACATATTATATAGCAGCCGTGGTGAAAACGTGACTCGCGAGCACATTGTGGCTCGCAATGATAGCTATGCATTTTTCATGCTTCCTACCGCCACCAACCCCCACCCTCTCACTCACTGGAGTCAAACTCCCTTCCATTTGTATTTGTCTCTGACCTGCGAGTGGCGTATCGTCGCAATGTCTCTCTCGAAACCATGTACTGTACCTTTACAAAAACGAAAGTTTCAAATAGGCTGGGAGAACGCATTTTTTCCTGTCAATATGATGAGAATATTAAATATATGATTTGTTCACAAGCATTACGAGGAAAACAGTTGTATAACATAAAATGGCATTATACATGTTACTCATGAAACATTAAAAGGTTAAGTGTTAATAATAATAATAATAATAATAATAATAATAATAATAATAATAATATCATCATCATCTCTGTCGTCGATCCTTTTTCAGCAGATGTACGAATAATGCGGTTAGCTCACAGATTTACAATGTGATGTTAAATGAAAGCTAGATGTAAGGACTTGACGAATGTTGAACTTTTCATATCTTTGCCAAAAAATAAATATCCGAAGATTCGTTCTTTCGCTTGCTCTGTTCAAGCTATGTTCGCTACAACTTACGTTTGTGAAAAATTATTTTCAACAACGAAAATAGTAAAAACCAAATTTAGATCACGACAGATAGACAAATACCTTCATGATCAACTACGACTGGCAGTAAGTGACATAATTCCTGATTTTGAAACTCCGTCGCAGAGACATTCTGAAGACAGTTAATTTTAGGTTGTGATAATGTGTCCTATGTTTTCTTATTCATTTCTTCCTTCGTTACACGTACTAAACATTAATTTGTAACCTTATACTGTATAAAATTATATTTAAGTGCTTGCCGTAAGGAAAATGAAAATCCGTTAATAAGTCAGACAGTTGCTTCACTTCCCCTTCTGGTGTCCGCCACCCTCTATAGGTGCTATGCACGTTGCAGGTTACGCAGTGGCTCGGCGCACGATCACATTTTCGCCACGAATGCTGTACATTAATGAATACTTGCAATATGGTTTTACGTGTCGTGGAGATGAATATAAACAAAATACCATGTGTCTTATATGCGGAAGTGTTTTGTCAAATCAGTAGATGGTGTCTAATAAACTAAAAAGACATTTAGAACTGCCGTTTTCAAAGTCAATGTAAATCAGCATTTTCTACCATGAAAATAGTAAAATCTAAACAAAGGAACAGATTGAAGATGATTTACGTGTTGGCCTGTCAACCATAAGGCCACGTATACAGAAACTCTGTGCAATCCACCAAGCAAGCACAGACTTCACATTAATTTAAATAGATGAATTTTCAAAAAATCAATAAAAATCTTTTATCGGACATCCAGTATAGATAGGTTGAGATTTTTGACACATACCTTTGTTTTTTTTCTAATGTCACTCAAGTTACTGCTTGTTTTTTTTTTTTTTTTTTTTTTTAGAATTTTCGATTGCGTGTTAACATCGACCTATCTACAACACTGGATGTCCGACACCACATAGAAGTTGTTATCAATGCATTTTTCTAGCAGAACGCGCTGGAACGGCGTTCTGGCACCTTTTTCTTGCATTTTTCATCTTGGAACAAAATATGTGTGAATAACTATGTTTTCAATATAATTTTTGTTTAATTCTGCTTAGACCTTAAAAGTCCTGGTTGAATGGAAAGGAGGTTAAAAAGACGAAATTTCCGTGCAGTGAACAGTAATAATTATCTCCCCGTCCGCTATAAAATATTCTACCCAGAGTTCCACCACTTTTTTTTCAGAAGAAAAGCACTGGTTATTATTATTATTATTATTATTATTATTATTATTATTAGCCTATTACTAATAAAAAAACAAATAAGTGTGTCGCAATATCGTGCACGTTCGGTAAACTGAGTCGTCAGTCATAAAAGGTTGGTAACCACTGCAGTTTAATGTTTTCTCCCATTTTTTAAACATAGAGCATTTCATTTTCCAAGAAGCAATTGTATTGTCTCTTTCCTTAGTTATCATTTATTAGGTCTGTCCGATGTATTTGAATGTATTGCTAACAAAAATTACATATATTTACAAAGACTTTACAATTTGTAATATATAAAGAATAGTTTTAATAAAATAATATATAAAGAATAATTTTAAAATAATTGTAAAAGGAAAAGAAAAATCAAAAGGAAAGTACTCATAATTTATTTTATATTATTAGCATATAGGGTTTTTAGCTTTATATTTTGTTCAGTGAGTAGGCAACCAGTCTATATTATCAACCTCCAACCTGGAGGATCAAGTATTTTCTTTATGTTGTTCGAAATTGGAGTAATAGTAACCAAAAATAGAAATAATTCTTCATAATTATGATAATAAATTTCTTCGAATCACGTGCGCCTGGGCACCTAATTTCATAATATATTATGTATATGTATATACAGGACATCATTTTATTTTTATTTCAATTTTTATTGTACCTGAGTTTTTGAATGAACTTCCCTCCCACCCTTTCTACTAGTAGATTTCCACCAGTACTCCACACAGAACCAAGGCCGCATATGTAGTCAAAGTCGTCTTACAGTCACAGTATACAGTAGTAAGTGAGTGAGTGAGTGAGTGAGTGTAGTACGTTCCAGAAATATAGTCGTATCTTCCAGTGAATAAAGTGCATTCATTATTGAATCATATTTTCGCACAGGTACTGTACTGTGTCCGTTTGGTTACGTAGCTTCCCAGTTTCTCCAACACGTTTCTGAAGTCCCTCTGTAAAGGCTAATGGTTGGACTGTCAGGTCTTTTTTGAAAACATTTGCTGTCTGGAATTGGACATCTACATAATATTATATAACTGTTTAAAATAATTTAAATAAAAGAGCCTCGTTAAGTAACTGTCACGTGATTTCCCCCATTTCTACGACCCTGCGACATAACTACTTGGACGGACAGTAGACACCAGTCTGAGTAAATTTATCTGTGCGAATCGGGCAGAAGTGAAGTGATTACAATACGTAAGTAAGGTACTTTGTTATAGAGTAGGTATAGAATTATTATTTCAAGAGGCACAGGATTATGACCCCCCATGTCGACTGATGCTTTGCATTATTTCTTTTGGAGTTACTGTAAAACAGTTGCGTTTGTTAAACATCCTACAACAATAGAAGAATTAAATAATTACATTCCAGAAACAATACATTCATTTTCAGAAGATATGCTTAGAAACATTTTCGATTATATGCACACAAAAGAACTGAAGCCCGTATAGAAATGAACGGCCATCATTTCAAACAATTTGTTTAAATGTCCAGATTTTGATTATTTTTCAATTGTATGCTAATGTGCCGTAGACAGTATATTATACATTGCATAATGAATACGTCCGCCTGGATAGTTCATTTAGTGAGTAAAAACACTTATTGTTAATACTGTACTGTATTTTGAGTAAATAAAAACCTAACGAAAATTATCAAACTGAAAATCGTAACAGTTCCTAGTTTACGTAAAAGGATGCACTATTTTTTCCTCCTGTACCTAGTAAAGTGATTTGTTTGTATCATACTCCGGTCATGGAAGGGGGTAACATAATGTTAGCTGTTCCCAACCGTTAATCCAAAGGTATAGCCAGGTTAATATTAGAAATGTTAGTAAAAACAAAATGATGACCCGGTATTTGTATCATGCAAAAAGCAAAATTAAAAAAAAAGTCTTTTGAATAGACGTCGAGTTCATGATTACTGTCTCTCTATTTCAAATGAAGACCTACCTTTACCATAGGAGATTTCATATACGTCATTTTCTCATAGATCGTTTGTAGATACTTAATATTAACAAAATTCATTCTTTAGTTTTGGAGAAATCGCTGTAAACACACAGACAGCGTGCTCAAATTCACTTGGGATGCTAAATAGGCCTACTTGTACCTCCGCTAAATTCTCGCAATCGGTTTTTCACGCATTACAATAATTTATTACATTACTACAGTGAGAAAATAAAAAGTTCGACTCAAATCTCTTTTGAATGATATACAATTTCCTCCTACTTCATTTTAAATGATCTTATTGGAATTTGTTATGCCTCTTCGCCTGTTTGGGGCCTTCACCGGCAATGGAAGAAGTCCGACCGGAAGCCATTCTCACTATAGGCCTACACCTGCAAGATATCTCTATTTGATGTTTCATATCCCACGGTGACGATGTCTGAAGTAAGAAATAATTTCATGTCTGTTCAATCATATTGTAATCGAATGTCATTTTCTCAGAGGAATTTAATAACTTGAACAACACCGACATCATCTTGAATTTAAGTGAAGCTTTTTAATACAGTAGTCAATTTTCAGCTTCACTTGGATTTAACTAGGGCAGTGATTCTCAACCTTTCAGAGACTGCGACCCGGTAAATACTTTTTGTATAAGACGAGGGCTCGGTCCCAACAAATTTACTCGTAAATATCTTTCCAATTTTTTTTTTTAAGTTCATACATTTAACTACGGTAACATATACAGGGTGTTTCCGAAGTGGTGTTACAAACTTTCTGGGATGATGGCGAAGGGCACATGTATCAATTTGAGATAAGGAACCATGGTCCGTAAATGACTGAGTCGAAAGTTATAAGCAAAAATAGTTCTGTGGAAATTGAATTGTAATTTGGCACCACGTGCCCTCCTTTCCTTTAACTTTTGGAACAGTCTTGGAAAAATGATATGGGCCGAATGTCTTCTACGTGGGTACTTGTCCCGATAAAATCTGTGAGCTTGTCTACTGTTCCCATTGGCTCATCCGTATTCGAAAATCAGGTCTGCTTATTCCGCTCTCGTGTACTCCTCCATTTCACTAGGACTGATCGACTGGACACTACAACTGCAAGTGTCCAGAGAAACAATAGATGATAAAGGAGGTGACTAGAAGAAATTGGAAGTGTTTGTTAATAGAAATTGGTAGTGAAATGTTACTAATGTTGGAAGTGTCGACTAAGCGCACAATCAGAGAAATTGAAATGATAGGAAGAGAGGAAGTATTTCAATGTAAGTTTACAAATAATGATGGTTGAATTGAACATTGACTTACAGAAATAGTGCCTGACGAAAAATTTATCGGGATGAAAGTGAACAAATAAACATGTGATTCAGTGACTAATGGAGAAATAGGGGATAAGAGTGACGACATAAGTGAGGAGAGGTAGAAATGATTATAAATAAGAGATGAAAGTGAATGATTATGATTAAGCAGTGTTATTAAAAGTTGGTTTAAAATTAGGGAAATTTTAGACGATAGGAAGTATTTGAATATAAGTAAACAATAAAAATCCTGAAGTGTTCACTAGACAGAAGGAAAAATTTTTAAGGTGAGAGGTTAGAGAGCAAATTGAGGGTATGTATTATAGTAATAGGGGTAGCAAATGTAAAATAAGAGGACTGTACACGTTGATGAAAGTTTGTAGCCTATGTGTTATTGTAATTAGAAGGTTATGGGGAACATGAATACTGAGATGTAGTGGCGACCCATTACTAAATACAAGCTGTAGAAATAAATATATATCATATCATATCATATCATATCATATCATATCATATCATATCATATCATATCATATCATATCATATCATATCATATCATATCATATCATATCATATATATCATATCATATATCATATCATGTATCATGTATCATACATCATACATCATACATCACACATCACACATCACACATCATACATCATATCAAGAAAACATTGCTGGAAAGTGCTATTGGTACTATGAAAGAGAGAGGATTACAGAATGTTCACTGGGAGGATGGAAATAAATGGAGACAGATAATTTCAGTCGTATAAAATTGGGCACAGGAAGATGTATTTACAATAAAGTTAATAACTGTGCTATGCTACTGCATTATAATTACAGATGCCCTATCTGAAGTACGTAAGACAACCATAATTTTCTATCGTCTATAGGCAGAGAAGAGATAGAACGGGAAGAAATAAAGAAGTAAAGGGTGAAAAATAAAGAGCAGAACACGTAAAAGAAGGAAAGGAAATGAAGAAGAAATGAAACGAGCGAGAAAAAAAATAAATGAAATAGTAAATAAGGAAGAACAGAAGATAGAAACAAATATGTGAAAAGCAAAGAAAAGAAAAGAAGAAAAGGAAGTGAGGAATAGAATGCAAACAATACTTTCAACCAAGTAGTATGCATGTTCCTCAGAAGCGACTCTTTCCGCATACGTTGAGGATTTCGTGGACCATGGTTTTCACTGATTGGCACAGCCATCTTCTCGGCTGCGCATGCATTTAGACTACACTAACGTAACGGGTGTTTCAGCTCAGGTGCTTGAGAAGATGAGCGCAATGAGACTTTCTTTCTCACGCCATCCAACACGCTTCCTTTGCATTTAAATTACCCTAGAATCCGAACATATCATCTGCGTTAACCTTAAAATTTTTTGACATCTGTGGTACAGGAAACAACTGAAATATTATTTCTCGTGTTTCGTGACGTTTTCTGGAGATAAAAGTAAAATTAATGTTTCTGAATAAGACATTGTTGTGTATTCCTATAGTATTATCTAGTATTATCATTACTATTAGTGGTGGTAATGATAATGGTGGCAGTATCCTTGCGGTCGCTGAGTGGACAGACCTTCAGCTTCTCACGCAGGCGGTCCGAGTTCGAGTCCTGATGAGGCCAGGGGCTTTTTATTGAAAATATCCATAGTGACACTTTTGGCGGACAAGGTCAGAGTTGGGGTTTTCTCGGGGTTCTTCCGTTTCCCCATAGTAGGGTCTACATAATCTCGTCAACATTTCAGCATTCCTTCATTATTCCGTAGCATTCCTCGAACGCTCCCTGACGACGCACGGAAAGGGTTGGCTTAGGGACGAAGGGTTGCCTGCTCGACACCTGGGTACGCAGCGAACCTTAGAGTAGTCAGCCGGTGTGGGTTTGGAAATAAGCCTAGCTCGAGGATTAGATCGTGAAAGATCGGGGTCTAGGGCATTTCGTAACCGGAAATTTCGTCACCGTTACAGTTTGTCACATATTTTTTGTCAATAGTATTTTGGTCATCAAATACATTTTGTCATCATGTTTTTTGTCACTGAGGAGATTTTGTCACCGTAGAAATTTTGTCATCATATACATTTTGTCATAATTTCGTCACCAAAATAATAATAGTATTGTATGTCGTTGTAAAATAAATGACGTAGCTTCCGCTGAAGTTCCAGCTTCAGATTTCATTGCTTCGACACATTCCGTGGTCCAATTCTACCCCTATTTGCTGAGTGGTTCGAATGCTCTGTAGGTTCTTTTATAATGGTTTTCTTATCTGAGGAGATAGTCATCAATGAATTACAAAATATGTCGCGCTGATCACATGTCCATACAATCCCGGTCTTCGTAACTTTGAGCTTTGTATACATATGTCCATTATAGATTAACTTATCTCTTGCTCTATTACTTTTTACGAATTGAAATAATTCCGCCATATCTTAACTTGAAGATTTTGAAACCAATGAATCCTCTTAACTTGAAGATTTCGAATCCAAAAAAATCAATGTATCCTTGGAAACAAAATGAACAATATGAACACAATGATTCCTGTAACTTGAAGATTTCGAAACCAAAAAAATGAATGTATCCTTGGAAACGAAATGAACCATGTGAACACAATGAATCCTGTAACTTGAATATTTCGAAACCAAAAAAATGAATGTATCCTTGGAAACGAAATGAACCATGTGAACACAATGAATCCTGGAACTTGAAGATTTCGAAACCAAAAAAATGAATGTATCCTTGGAAACGAAATGAACCATGTGAACACAATGAATCCTGTAACTTGAAGATTTCGAAACCAAAAAAATGAATGTATCCTTGGAAACGAAATGAACCATGTGAACACAATGAATCCTGTAACTTGAAGATTTCGAAACCAAAAAATTAATGTATCCTTTGAAACGAAATGAACAATATTAACACAATGAATACTGTAACTTGAAGATTTCGAATGCTAAAAAAATGAATGTATCCTTGGAAACGAAATGAACCTTGTGAACACAATGAATCCTGTAACTTGAAGATTTGGAAACCAAAAAGTGAATGTATCCTTGGAAACGAAATGAACAATATTAACACAATGAATCCTGTAAATTGAAGATTTCGAAAGCAAAAAATTAATGTATCCTTGGAAACGAAATGAACCTTGTGAACACAATGAATCCTGTAACTTGAAGATTTCGAAACCAAAAAATTAATGTACCCTTGGAAACGAAATGAACAATGAAGTAGGAGGTTTTACATTACGTATCATTTTATATAGGTCACATCAAGGGAAACGACATGAAGGGGAGAAAAATTGTGGTTGCGAATAATGATGAGGAAATTAAATTGGTGACAAAATATGGAGGTGACAAAAGTGAATCGGTGACAAAATGTTGCAGTGGCAAAATGTAATTTGTGACGAAATCAGCGGGTGACGAAAAATCGGTGACGAAAATTCCGGATCCCGAAAGGTCGCAGTACCGGGTCATAGTACCCTCTTCAGAAATTCCATGCCAGTGGCGACTGATGGTTCTGGTGATAAAAATGGTAGTAATATAGAGAAAGTGAATGGACACACAAGATGCCTTAACGACACGGATAGTCTATTATTACTATTTAATTATAAATGTTCAAGACATTTTTCTTTCTATGAATCTCAAAATGAAATTCGTCTGAAGATTTGGAAGTAATGTCTGAAGGAGGCTCAAACAAGTGATATTAAAAGTGAATTGATTTAAATGTTAGCCGGTTATCTTTCGTACCGATCAGAGGTCTGCATCTGACGTTTTCGCTCGAGCGCCAAGTAGTTCATAGCATAATCCGATAGGTAGCGCACATGCATGATGGGTAAAATTGTTGCGAGCGATAAATTCTCGAACGGTATAAGCCGAGCGTTAGACATTCGTTCTTGTTACAGTGATGAACTGTGCAGTAACATCATAGATGTTTATTATTTCAAAACTTTGCAGTGTTTAACTAACCTCTCCATAGTATAACTACAAAACTTGCTTTAAAATGTAATATAAATGTTGTAGGTAAATGTTTCCCCCCCCTCCCCCACACAGGAGTGATTTTGTTTTTTCCATATCTGATAGATGTTATTGGATGTAAATGTAATTATTATAAACGGAGAGCACAATCACGATAATGCAAGAAAAATGTATCAAGTTTTCTAGTAATAATAATAATCTCTAATAATTAGTGAATCAATCTTTGCGTCTGTAACAGTTGTGCAGCATGATTATTCGTTGTATTATATTTTCTGTGACGTTATCTCTGTATTAATATTGTTATTAATTTACTGCTATATAATAATATTTTGTAAAACGTTTCTACATTGTCGCAGTACATAGGCGGAACACTATGTATGGACCTATCATATTATATATAATAAAGATAACAGAAGAAATAACTTAGTTGCAATTTTCGATGCATGGTTTGCGATAGTTAAGAAATAAAAACAAAATTACTTACGGTTACAAACTATAGGCTATATCTGTGAGGGTGGAGTGGTTATTGTTGAGGCCCCACGTTGGAGACCATTTGAGGGTGGGGCGTCTCGGTGTTGCGTGAGATTCACTCAGGGTAGCCGAGGTACTGTTGTGGTGTAGGATGATGTCGGGAATAAGACCAAGCCGGCTACTTATATAAAAGGCAGTGTAATCTCTAAAACTATAAGTTTATTGTCGTATTCACTTGGTAAACCCTAGAGTATGTATTTCCGGCTGACTTATTATTCAATCGTTGGTCGCACTTCTGTGTCGACTCTATGGCAGCTCTGAATAAGCTCTATCCGATACTATAAATTCAATACTCTGTCCCGTACACTATGATCGAAGCTCCTAAACGTTGGCGAGTAATCTCGCCGATGACAAAGTTCAATCTATCGAGTCTTCGCCGGAAGAAAGACTATTAAGTTGGGCCGCCGACACCAAAAAAAAAAAAAATGTCGCGCCGTCTACACGAAGAAAAGTAGTTATTGTGCCCTGTATGTAGGGCCGCCGACACGATGAGAAGTTGTGATTGTGCCCTGTATGTTGGGCCGCCGACACGATGAGATCTTGTGATGATCTCCGCTCCCCGTCACCCTTATTTATAAAAAACCTATCCTACGCTAAAACTAACTATCCTATTGGCTAACAACTACGTCACTTAACCGGCCTAAAATCTATTCCCTATTGGTCCAAAGTGACCTCATAAGCTGGACCAAGATCTCTTCTTATTGGGCGCGAAATATGTCCTCTCTAAATTTAGACTTTGGATTTCCCACAACATCTAATTAGTTCGAAGATCTTTCGAGAACCCCGTTCTTTGGAAAATCCCAAGCTTGGCAGTATCTTTCCCACGGGTCCAGTCCAACTTCGGCTTTTACGCATCGCCGAGTGTCTATATACAATCACGCACAAGGTGGCTGTAAATCTGTCCGATGCTGACAAGTGACGAAACACCTGTGTGGGAAGCTAATTCTAACGAAGTCGCCAGAACATCCCCGCGAATACATGTAATAAAAATATGGAGATATCACTTCGCTAATAAATCGGTCTCTCCCTCTCCTAATTACGGCTTCATCTGTCATCAAATACTGAACATTAGTAAAATCCATCATATTATATATGTGGTAAATCAAATATTGAATAATTATTAATTAGGAATAATAACTGTATATCGAAGTTTTTCATAATATTTTATTTATAACTTCATGTTACTGTTTTGGTACGTTCCATTAGACGTTTGTCATAAACGCAGAAAATAAAGCGTTATTTTTACCGTGTGAGCAAAACATATGTGTATCTTATCTGTCGCCTTCCATACAAGACAAGACATGTCCGTGAGATGACCTTGTACTGTGCTTCTATTTATTACGAGCGTATCACGACCGATCTTATCTCACTCGAGCGTGCGACATTCGACCGAGTTCAAGCGAGCGATTTAACTCCAATGCAGCACTCTGGTACCGTTTGAAGAAGAAGTGTGTGTCCGTGCGCGCATGCGGTGCAAACAAACTCTTCTATAGTGAAGAAAAAACTGTGAAAGTAAGAAATCCGATTGGTTACAGTGTGTTTCACGGAGAAATATTAGTCCTTCTGTTGACTGACTTCGTGTGGTTTACAAATTTGATCTCTCTAGAGGCCTATAGATCCATTCGTTATTGAATGATATTCCACAACTCGATCATCATGAAAGGTCTCAACAAATGCCGACAAAGGCAGAAAAGTAAATCGGCTACAACTAGCCGTAAAACAGCGAAAAAAATTAAGAAAATCGTCAACTATGTAATGTGAGCACAATAACATAATATTCTTCTTGCAGAGTCATTCTGCATTATTTTCATATCCTCGTTGTAAAGAAATAAGTGTTTTAACAATGTCTGAAGAGCCCACAATAATTGAAAAATTGTTTGGGATCACAATAGTCTTGTTATGAGTGCCATAAATATCTTCGGTGCATTGCTTTCCATAGTACGAGGCATGTTAAAGGCCCAGCCTTGATGGTAGATGACGTCACGAGCCGAGGGAACTGATGGCCACTACCTTCCATTCTATTTTCCTTGCTTTCTACACTTTATTCTACGTAACATAAAAAGTCACTAAATAAATCGCCATTATTTATTGTTGGTTTCAAATAAAGATCCATCATTTTATTTTAATTATGTCACGCGCAAAATTCAACGCATGGACAGAAAGAAAATCTGGTCATTCCCTTAGAAGAAATCGCTGTACGCAAACAGGCAAATGGAAGGCATGACCACAACTATCTTTTAGTTTTACAGATTCTGAAAATTCCTACAGCTGTGAAAATGTACGAGTAGTTCTTAGCACAATACAGATACTTCGTCTAAAAAGAGTGAAAATAATCACTTCCACTAGGACGTTCTAAGTGTACTAATCATGTGAGTGTAGAAAAGAAGAAAACATTGATCGACATTGTATTTATTATGGCGTGAACGGAGTTGTATGACACTTCGATCACACGGTATAGTATCCTTCCTTTTGGAGGAAAGGATAAAATTACGTAACTTTAGCGGATAGATTTTAACCGTTGGATATACAACTCAAATGGCTCAGTAAGTTGCTTAACGGTCACTATATTTAATCAAACCCCAAAGAATAAATCGAGTTTCTTCCTAGAAATTCACGACGTTACCACGAACCAGAATCGTGCAGGCTGGCGCACAGCTCAGCACTGCGAGTCCTAATGCATCAGCAGCCCAGCACATCCAAGACCAACACTGCTTGACGCGGCCGCTTCCTAGCCCAGTGCACTGGGCTTCCAAGCACTGCACCAGTTGATCGCATTCTACTGCTTTCCTGCTTGCACGCATTGGTTGTGCTTTCGCTTGGCGTGTGGCATGAGCATACAGTTACTTGCATATCGGACACATTACAAAATAAAATTATTTTCCACTGCTGTCGAACACAGATTTAAAACTGTCCCTATGATACTTAATTAATTTCCATTGGACTCTGTTGTTTTAAACTCTCTAGCAGCGATTTTCTCCTTTACCCTACTTTTTTTTTTCTAGAGAGTCTGTAATTTAGCATGTATGCTTTCAAGGCCGGTGTCTGTGATGAAGGTTTTCCGGGCTGCTATTACACTATCAAAGTTCTTTGACAAATATGTTTTATAAAATATATATTATAAAATATATGACAGTGTAATGGGTTTTCTTTTATAAACGTTTCTTTCATAAAATATCTTTTATAAAATGTAAGTTCAGCTTGTTATCTTTGATAAAATATTTCTATACCTTGAAACAAATATGGCGGAACGCAAATATAACTGGACTATTGCTACCCCAAAAATTCTGATATCGGAGTATGAAGGAAATGAAATGTTGTAAATAAATAATTTTTGTAATATAATAATAATAATAATAATAATAATAATAATAATAATAATATTTTATAATAATTTGTATAACTTTTCAAATCTTCGCATTGTAGCTCTTTCAATAAATTCCTATGTATACCTCTCTTACCACGTCTTACCATCCATGGTTTGACCCTGATCACATATTTGTATTGTGATCAGGGGTTTAACCCACAGTTGTTTCTTTTTCAGTAACATGCATATTGTAATAATTGAACTAATGGTAGCTGTTCTTCATTCATGGTATTATAAACGTAATGCGTAAATATTAGTATAAAGAAATCGTAAATTTAACGCGTAAATATTAGTATCAATAAATCCCCGAAACACGTGTTCACTGTTGTGGAACAATAATTGTTCGGAGAGCTTTTGTTCCTAATTTTAGGTTATGTTTGATAAAGTCTTTTATAAAAGATTTTATGTAGTGTAATATACCCCAAATCCTATCCTTTATGCAAGATCTTTGATAAAATATTTTATCATATTCTTTGTCAAAGAATTTTGATAGTGTAATAGTAGCCTCACAGAGAATGTATTTTCTGTGTGATTATTTGGACTCATCTTGAAAAACCGAAATCAAAAACTAAAACGAAAACGTTTGAAACAGTAGCTGATCGTTTATCGAACAGCACACACAAGCATAAGCCCGCGCAAAATAAATTTATAAGTAACTGATAGAAGGGAACACTTTGACCCATGACCTACTACATGCCCACCGCGCAAAACCGTTCCGCAAGCAGTTCGCTCCGACCGCTGTTCTTCAGTTGGTTCCCAAACAAAATATCAACAACGTGAGTAGGTTTCCCATGTTCAAATGAGTAGGCTACCTCCGTGGAAAAAGATTGAATGTAACATCAAATATCAATAACGCGAGTAGGTCCCAAGATTGTGTGGAACGGGGTGTTAATCGATCATGTAGCACAGTAGTGGCAGTGTTCAAATATCAACAAGGGGTATGAGGTAGGCTAGTTATTGCCTATAACGCCACCTATAATAATAATCGATCATGACCCGTGGCTTCATCTACATTAAAATATAAATGACGATCATAAGTTTCAGTGATTAGCAGAGTAGTGACAGTGACGGTACAGGACAGCCGTGGCTTCGTATACGTTGAAATAGAAATACGGATCATAAATTTCAGTGATTAGCAGTAGTGGCAGTGGCAGTACAGGACAGCCGTGGCTTCATATACGTTGGAATAGAAATACCGATTATAAGTTTCAGTGATTAGCAGAGTAGTGACAGTGATGGTACAGGACAGCCGTGGCTTCATATACGTTGGAATAGAAATACCGATCATAAGTTTCAGTGATTAGCAGAGTAGTGACAGTGACGGTACAGGACAGCCGTGGCTTCATATAAGTTGGAATAGAAATACCGATCATAAGTTTCAGTGATTAACAGAGTAGTGGCAGTGGCAGTACAGGACAGCCGTGGCTTCATATACGTTGGAATAGAAATACCGATCATAAGTTTCAGTGATTAGCAGAGTAGTGACAGTGACGGTACAGGACAGCCGTGGCTTCGTATACTTTGAAATAGAAATACGGATAATAAATTTCACTGATTAGCAGAGTAGTGGCAGTGGCAGTACAGGACAGCCGTGGCTTCATATAGTTGGAATAGAAATACCGATCATAAGTTTCAGTGATTAGCAGAGTAGTGACAGTGGAAGTACAGGACACGTTTGTTACAAATTTTTACAAGTTAAGAAATCTACCGTAGACAGTAGTTGATGGTCCTAAGTCTGTATAAAATGGGAAGGACATGTTTTCTGCCTTGGTCTAACGCGGGAACCAATTGCAGTACACAGACGAAATCAACCTGGATCCAACTCGGGTGTAGCTCTGTGACGAACTGGGAACCGACTCACAGATTTGGGAACCAATTCCAGTACGCCCGCTCCGACTAGTGCGGTGATGCTGAGTGACGTCACGAGCTAGTTCCGTGCGACACTGCGGAGTCCAGTGCTGTGCAGTACGGAAGCAGCCCATGCAGGGCTCTGCCACGAACACAAAGCAAGTCACCCGGCAACTGAAAAAGATTTTTTTCCAATTACTCCCACCAGGAAATATAAGGCCTGGTAATTTAGGATGTCATTTGTCAATAGTAAATTTTATAATAAATATGCTGCAATCATGAATATAGCTCAGTGGCGTATACTGGTTTAAGGGCCTGGGCTACCACTGACCCTATTATTACACAAAATATATTTTAAAGTCCCTATAATAAAATTCCTTACCTATTTATATATGAATTTCAGACATCTTGATTGGGACGAAAATACTTTGATGACTTCGTCATTGAAATTACAGTTGGGCCGCTTGCGAAGTTTCTGTAGAAATGACTTTTCAATGGACATCAGTGCCAAGCCGGATAAACGTTCTTGTGTATGAGTTGATCTACAGTAGGATTTTATTCTCTTCAACGCAGAAAATGTTCTTTCTACTGATGCTGACGTAGCTGGTATTGTCACAATTAATGTTGCCAATTTAAGGACTTCAGGAATAACTTGGTTCAGCTGGTTTTCATATATGGCAGATAATATTTCATGGATAGGTTTGTTCGAAAAATCAAAGACCTCTGCTGAATATATTACACTTAATTCATTTTTCAAACGTGCTTGATCAAAGTGACTGTTATAGGACTGAAATAATTTGTTTAGTGCCTCATTCGGGAAGTTTTCTCTATAAACAAAAAATGTTTGAGAATCTAGAAGATGTGTGAACTGAAGCTTTCCATAATCAGAAAATCTGTCGGTAATTTCCATGTGCATACGATCTAGTATGCTGTAGTACAGCTGCCTGTATTTCAATTCATCATCTCCTTTTCTTCGCTTTAATGGTGGTTCCATTGTATTGTCTGAAGAATTTTCATTTTCCATATTACTCCATATGGACGGAAACCCACTACGTCTGAACTCGAATATAGTATTTTTTAACTTTGATACCTCTTGCAAGCAGTATGCTATGTCTAGACTTTTTGTCTGAAGAATATTGTAGAGCACATCTGTATGTGCGAACACACTAGCATATACTTCAAGAAGAAATATATTCTGAAACTGTGTGAAAAAATACAAATATCCTTGAGCCTGCACAATTACATCATCAACCCAGTTTTCTTCAGAGTCATTACAAATGATATTTTCAAAGAAAGCAGTCAGTTGTTCTCTGTATTTCTTTACTGTATTTACAAGCCGAGATGTAACATTGCATCTAGTTGGTGCTACTTTTGGGAGTTTCTTTTTCATAAATTCTTGAGTTTTTCTGATCTTTTCGGAGATGATGAGAAAAATGCAGCTAAACCCGACAGTGTTTTGAAAAAAAAATTGTGGAATTCTGGAATGGATGAAGTAGTTTGTTGCAAAACTAAATTGAAAACATGGCTGTAACAATGGACAAATAGTGCTTGAGGATACTTTCCTTGAACTTTTGTTTTTAAGCCGTTTAATATTTCCCGCCATAACTGAAGCACCATCGTATGTCTGTGTAATTAACTTATTGCCGACATTGTATTCTGCTATAACATCTTCCACATGCTGAAACCAAGCAGCAGCAGTTTTGCCCGAACTGACATTTGTGAATCCTATAAACCGTTCTTGAACATTGGCAGTACTATCGACGTATCTTAAAACAGTGGACAATTGACTCTGATTAGAGCAGTCACTTGTTTCATCAACAACAATGGCCGCAAAAGGTGCTTCTTCTATTTCAGATTTTATGTTCTTTATCATAACCCCACTTATAGCAAATATTAAGTCATTATGAATTGCGGGAGAAGTACCACGAAATACTGTTGAACTCTCAAGATGATTGGCCAGTAAATGGTCAAATTCACTTAAGGAACTTAAATATTCAATATAATTTCCTCTATTGTCTGATTCCACACTCTCATTATGATCCCGAAAGCCAATTCTTGTTTTCCTAGAAAGGAGACTGCGTTAATAAGATGCAGTAAAATCTCCCGATTTTTTTTCCACAGGTGCATTGTGTTGGTTGATATGTAGAGCTTTTTGCTTATCTAGCTGTAAATCAATTCTTGTCTTCCCAAAGTTTGCAAAGTTCATGCTACTACAAATATGAGCTTTTGATTTGTCGTGTTTTAGGACTGCCGTTCGAAGGGAGTTGATATTAGAAAACCCTCTTTTGACCACACATTAGTTTCGCGGCTAAATAACAAACATGGCCAGCAAAATAGTTTAGACAGTTTAGAACTACCACACAACCAATTCCACTTACCATATGATGTTGAAGTGAAATGGCGCGTGTACTCACGCTGTTTTTCTTTTACGTCCATGGACAAATTTAACTCAGGAGTTGGTTTTTCCATTTTCACAATTTCAACTTCCTCGTTGTATGTACGACGGTTAAAAGGCACTTTTAATAAACCTTCTATTATACAGTCATTTTCAACACAAACCTCTCCAGAAACTTGTTCTGCCATATTTTTCACAATACCACTTAATTGGGAAATTAAAAACTTAATAATTCACAATTAATATAACTCTTAGACACTCGAACAAATCACAAATTTAAAATACTGCACTGCAAGAACACAATTACATTCATGAGCTAGAGTGCTAAGCGTACTGTTGCTTCGCGCCTGCGAAGAAACCGATCACGAGAGCGGCAACTCACCCGGCCTTACACTGCACGTTGGAAACAGAAGAGAGCGGGGGGATGGACAGTTGTGCGACCGGACAGGCTACCTTACGTAGCAAGCGGTTTCTCCAGTGATGCCGCCTTGACAACTTGTTTCTTTTCGAGAGCAGAGAGCGCATATAAATCTAACAATTACTTTAATTTTAATTAATGTGGTAAAACTAATACGGTAATACAAAATTATTACATTATGTTATATTATAAACTTTTTCTTTTGTAATTTCCTTGGGCTACCGCCGGTAGTCCGCAGAATATGCCCCTGATATAGCTTACTATTTCCTCTGCGTTTACATTTCATGTATGTAGAAGTAAGTATTTTATAGGTTTAAGATTAAACAAAGAGCGAAATAAGAAGTACTACAATACTGTAGGCTCCTACCTCTTCTCGCAACTTTTATTGTTAAAAGTAGCTGCTCCTTTGCTGCATATGTTTGAAACTTACAAAAGCCAATGGGCTGACGTACAGCTGTCAAAAAAAAAAAAAAAAAAAGTGGCCGCACTCGTGAACAGCGAATATTTTCAAAGTCCACTTCGGGTCGCGGCGATGTTACACGATGCATGTGCTTGTACAAGCAGTTCTCGAACTATGAAAGTGTTCCATGTCTGCGCCTCGTAGGCCAGCGGTAGAGTGTTTGTTTAATGATTCAAAGGTTGTGGGTTCGGGCCTTCTTAAAGTTTTCATTTTATTTTTTAATCGTTCTTTAGCGATGTAAATGCTATTAAAATTATCATTTATATTCAGTTATCGTTCTTTATGGATATCACGTTATTTATATTTTGTTATCGTTCTTTAGAGATATGAATAAAATTCAAGTCATCATTTGTATTCTGTTATCGTTTTATAACGATATGAATAACAATTATTATTATTGTATCTCCAATGGTGGTTAGCCCTATTTTACATATGTATGTTAGGGCTATAGTTTCATACACAAAAAGATGAGCATAAAGAGAAATAGAAAAGAAAATTAAATTAGCTTACGCGATGTAAACAAAACATAAACAAACCGTAAATTACGCATTGCGATTGCAAAATAAATATCAGGTATCAATTTGAAACATACAAAAACATTAACAACACACATACGTAACACTTCTATAACACAAATACGCAGCCTTCCGTACCATACATCATAAATTAATACACAATAGTCATACAAACACAATCAAACTATAATTACGACATTGCGACGACATCAAGCATCACATAACTGACTCACATACATAACAAATCAAGCATCCGTTACAACACATACACTTCAACATAATAACCACACTTTTAAAAGTTATAAATTTGGCTCCAAGAAGCATAAATAGGATACTGTTACTAATTAGGTACTATTCTTCTACAATTTCTTAAATACATTTGTAATAAATCTGTGAAATTCCGATATGAATAATATTCACGTTTTTTATATTGTTATCGTTCTTTAGCGATATGGATAATATTCAAGTTATCATTTATATTCTGTTTTCCTTCATTAGCATTATAAAATAATATTCAAGTTATTTATATTGTTATTGTTCTTTCGCAATATAAATAATCTGTGTTTTATGTAAGTAATTATTATAACAAAAATAACCATCTTTCTTTGTAAAATAGGTTATTTTATTTAGATAATTAAATAAGTATTATATAATATCTTATATTAATTAAACAAACCGATATTTATCATTTATATTCTGTTATCGTTCTTTAGTGATACTGTATAAATAATATTCAAGTTATTTATATTGTAATCGTTCTTTAGCGATATAAATAACATAAATTTAATATTAGGTTTGGAAAAATCCAGTTGCATAATACTGGTATTAGTTTTTCTTTTTGTATTGTTACATTATACTATCTTGAACCACAATAAAATGAAAAGGAGTAACGAGGAATTGAACCTGAGACGTTGACATCTAAATTTCGACGTTCGTCCGCTGAGCTACGAGGGCAAAAGTGTGGAAACATTTTCGGAAAAATTGGCCCAATCACACTCTAAGATTTTCTGATGATTCGTAGAAGCTAGTCCAGGATGCGGGGGGCAAAGGCTAATTGAGATTTCCCGGTCTCTGATCGGGTCAAACATCCTGATAGAATTAATATTTAACCCTTGCCGAGACTTTCGGTGAAGTCCGGAGGGCCCAATTAGTCAAATCCACTCTCCTCATCTCCATGCTTGGGTCCCCTGGAATTTAATAAGATGCGAAAGAGATAGTGGTGTGCGGAAAGCAACGGGATGTTACCGCATTTAGGCCTATCCTTCCCAAGAAAAGCTGCAAACATGAACAAAGGAAGCTTTTAATAGAAGAAGAAGGATCTTCTGCGGACCTCTGGAAAAAGAACTAAGGAAGAGACTAGTGAAGTGCTTTGTGTGGAGTGTGGCATTATATGGGGAAGGAACATGGACATTACGACGAAATGAAGAGAAACGAATTGAAGCATTTGAAATGTGGATGTGGTGAAGAACGGTGCGTGTGAAGTGGACAGACAGAATAAGAAATAAAATTGTGTTTGAAAAAGTGAGTGAAGAAAGAATGATGCTGAAACTGATTAGAAAGAGAAAAAGGAATTGGTTGGGTCTCTGGTTGAAAAGAATAATAGAAGACATTAGGATATGTGGATCATATGCGGAGACTAAGAGGAAGGCAGAAAATAGGAAAGATTGGAGATTGCTGGGTTTGCATTGAAAGACCTGCCCATGGACAGAACACTTATGTATGTGGGTATGTTCAGAATGCCTGGAATATCGTGTCTAAGAACAGTCGCTATTTGCAAAGACTAGTCGATTCCATGCCCACTCGACTGCAAGATGATCGAGATAAGAGGAAGATAGACTAAATATTGAATTGTGGCTTTTTGTTTTGTTTTTTGAACGCTTAATTGTTTGAATGTTTTAAGGCCGACGCCAGTAAATTTGTTTTGTTTATGCCACGAAAGATATTTTTATTGAGAATAAAATATTTTTTCTTTCCATTTGCAGCCACAATATCATAATGATAAAGTCATGGCATAATATATTAATGAACCTGATGTTATTTACTAAAATAATTGTAAAAGAGAAAGGAGCCATTATGTATAGTTTGTCTCTCTCAAAAACATAATAAAAAAGAACATGAAAAGCACGAGGTTGTAGTCGAACGCAGGACCTCATGAATAAGAGGCCTGAACGCTACCATTACGCTATCGAATCACAGAGAGAATACTTCAATTATAACTGTAGATATCAGGCAACGTGGTCCAACAACATGTAACATCGCCTGTCTCCGAATTATAGCGAAGATACCCGAAGGGAACTTTGTTCCAGGAGAGCGGCCACTTTTTCTTTTGACAGCTGTACCCTAACACAATGCTTTGTGTTCTTAACTAGATTTCAAAATTTAACAAATTCATCATCATCGTCGTCGTCGTCGTCGTCGTCGTCGTCGTCGTCGTCGTCGTCGTAGTGGTGATGGTGGTGGTGGTAGCGCGGGCCCAGTGTCGGCCTGACTTCAAGGAGCACGATAGAGAATATATTTTCTCCATTTTTTAAAGTAGACCTTCCATTTCTGGTACACATATGTATCATATCAATATAAGAGAACTGCCAAAGTTTCATTTCAATCCTGCCTATTTGTTTTTTTTTTTTCCAATTTATAACAAAATGTAAATGCAAATTTTGAAAATTCTACTCCTCATGCAAATTTCATTCAATCTGTCTAAGGATTTCTACATAATAATAATAATAATAATAATAATAATAATAATAATAATAATAATAATAATACTTTATTGTCAGAACAAAGATAGGCTACATATTGATTTTTTTTTATATAAAAACGCTCTAGCACTCCAAGAAAGAGTTAGTTAACATAGTCGGGCTCAGGGGGCATTCCATATAATGTTAAGACATTTTATTAAATAGCAGAGTAAAAAAAAAAGTGAAAATAAGAAGAAAAAATACAGATATCACAATAATTGAACTTTAAATTTTCTCTGTTAACAGCATTTTTAATTGATTTTTCGAAATAAGGAGCATTAGCAAATTGTATGTTTGGGAATTATCATGCTATAAAGCCTTGGGTCGAAGTTGCTAGTGTGATTATATGCTACACTTGTAGTAAATTTAGGAACTGTCAAGCATATGTTGTCTGATCTATTGGTTTTATATTTATGTGAATATAAATTACATATACAGTGAAACCTCTCATTTACGGACATCGAAGGGACGTAACAACCTGTCCGCATCTGGGAGGTGTCCTTTATTGGGAGGGAGGCTCCCGAATCTAACAGTAAATTTATAATATGCATTATGTATCCCTTCATGCTTTAAATGAAATTTATTACTGTAGTTTAATTCTAAATACAGTATACTACAGTAAATTCTTTGCAATTTTGAACTGTAGTAGATAAGACCGAAAAAGGAAAATGCAGTACTGTGGCATTAAGTTTTACTCTAGGGCTACAGTTATGCAGTACTGTAATTTACAGTTTTCAAATTAACCTTTACGTTTAAGTGCCATGTCTCTCGAAACAGTACAACTAATTGAGGTGAAGAGAGTAATCCTATTAACCGTATCATCTGTCGAATACAATTTCACGATCGCGGAAACCTTGGACCCATCAGACAGGTTACAGTCCATGAGGATTTACTTGTCTAGTCCCTTTTAGAAAGAGAGAGAATGCTCACCATCTCTCTCTACCCTCATTTATGATGGTCGACACTCCTTCAAACGACCGCGAGTTACCAGTGGCGGCATTCTCTTCCTCTTCAAATTCTGACTCCACTCTGCCAGAAAGTTCGTCCGTGTCGTCTAAATTGATTACGAACGAATAATAAATTTCCATCTACAAGTCCATCCTTCGCCCAATAAAATTTTTCAACTTTTTCTACGTGTTCACAGGCCTTCCTGCAATTTTCTTTCGTCACTTTTGCAAATGCGCTCATTTTTAATCTGTTACACACGTTTTTTAAGAGTCCTGTTCGGGCGTTTCTTTCCTGAAGTTCGCAGCACACTTCCACTTCCGCTTTCTAGCGTTTCCTTTTGTTTTTTTTTTGTTTTGTTTTGTTTTTTTTTTTTTTTTTTTTTTCTATTTTAATCCTGTTAACACCACGCGATGATATATGTGTCGCTGCAGCAGTTCTTTCGATAAAACTCGGCACAGATATTGTTTCTTTTCCGCATTTCAGTGCCTCATATTCTCCAGTAAAGAATTTATCTGCATTAATAACCATGTTCATACCGTCCGACTTCAAGGCTTTCCCGCGTTTTCCCATATTGCCTACCATTATTATTAAATACAAGAGCACAACACTCATTACAATATTTAAGGTAACAGTGAAACCATGTATCTCCGAAAACATTTTAATTTGTGAATTATATTATATTAAATTGATACAACAAGATACAAACTCGTCCACACCTGTGGAATAACGATCAGCGCGTCTGGCCGTGAAACCAGGTGGCCCGGATTCGAATCCCGGTCGGGCCAAGTTACCTGGTTGAGGTTTTTTCCGAGGTTTTCCCTCAACCCAATACGAGCAAATGCTGGGTAACTTTCGGTGGTGGACCCCGGACTCATTTCACCGGCATTATCACTTTCATTTCATTCAGACGCTAAATAACCTGAGATGTTGATACAGCGTCGTAAAATAACCCAATAAAAAAAGATACAAACTCACGTCAGTATTCACAAAATACAGTACTACTAACTAATGAACTCGGACAACCCCGAGACGCCACTGAGAGATCCACTAATTGGGTTTGCAAAAGTGTGAAGGGAGATGGGAGAAGAAAGGGAATTCCAAGAATTGTACAAAAGGAAACCTCTTGCCCGTCACATCTGGTGGCAGTCGATAGACAAGGACCTCAGACAAGGACAGTAGAAATCACGCCAACTTAATCCTCATGCACTGTAAATTTTATGATGTTGTTTATCCATCCGCTTCCAGCTAACAAGGGGTAGTCAGCTGGGCTAGTGATAGCCTACGAGACTCCTATTGTCCTCTTTCATGTTAAGGAATTTCTGTACAGTTCTCAAAACTAAATTTTCTATTTTTGTAACCCATTAGTCTTGAGATCCAAGTCCTGTCCGCAGTCAGGACGTAAAGCAAGCTTTAGGATTGTAAAAGAGCTATCAGTGTCCCTGTCTGAGTGTGTCCGTAAGCGAGAGTTAAATTTATCATTATTTCTATATTATTTCAGTTGGGACATTAAAATCTGTCCGTATTTGAGGAGTGTCCGTACCTTGGGGGTGTCCGTAACGAGATGTTTCACTGTATTTCGGTTTTGAAATTCAATAATACATTGTTATAAATTTTATGGAAGTGAAATACTTTAAATTCTGAATACAGCAGCTCTGAAGGATAATCAAAAGGTTTATTAAGGTATATTTTTATTATTTTCTTCTCTAACAGAGTTATTGGCATGAGGGAGGTACTAATGGCAATGGTAATATGACACCACTTCTATATTAAGAAGAGAAATATGCATCCATTTTTTTAAGGTAATATCACATTGAGGTGAAAAAAATATTTTTTAACATAACCGTCACATTCCTTTAAATTATTTTGTTGATGCCACACACATACTTTTTTTCTGTTAAAATATAGAGACTTAGAAGAAAAATCGGAACATAACTTTGTTTAGCATGATACAGTGACTAGACAGACAATAATTTAGCTTCATAGCTATAAAATTGTAGAATCCTTAGCAATTTTAATGAAGAGAAATGCAAAAATTTACATAACAGGGAAAAACGACTTTGAAGTTTGGCATGAAAAAAATAATTACAAACGGTTATAAAAACCTTATATTAAGTTTCCAGCGATATATGTGGCCTAATTTTACAATTATATTCTATATTCTGTTGCCTAAGATTTCTAGTTGGAGTGTTTTCATGGTCATTATGATAATTTAAATTTAGGCCTACTAATCGAGGTTGCTGGAATTATTTAAACCTATATTACTATTTACATCATTCTTTTTCACCATTAATTAACTATTTTGCGCTATGTTTTCTTACCGCTTTCTTCCTAGGCATGTTGTCGCAGAATGTACACTAGATATATAGAGTATTTCAAAAGTCAGTTCAAACATTAAACCGCTATAAATATTATAATATTTGAGATAGGGAAAATATAAAAACGTCACAGTGTTGGGCAAACAACGGGGTTTACAAAACATTGGGAAGATGTTCGCCGTTCTCTTGTTCAACGTACAGCATTCTGTCTGCAACACCATGCACAGCATTTTGCAGATAATGTCTTGGAATATTGCAATTTCTTGCGAGCTGCCATCTTTCAGTTGCAGTAGAGTTGTTGGATGTGTCAGGAAAATTCGTTCTTTAAGGTAACCCCACAACCAAAAGTCGGCCGGATTAAAATCTGGAGATTGCGGAGGCCACATTGTTGGAAAGTGCCTACTAATGACACGATCGCCAAACATCTGCGTAATTAATTGTTTTGCAAGGATAAAGATCTGCAGTTGAGCGCCATCTTGCATGAAGATTATGTTTCCCATATCGTGATTTCTCAGTCTAGAGATGACGAAGTTCTGTAACATGCTGCAGCAGCGCTCCCCGTTTACTGTAAGTCTCTCTTATTTCATTATTGTCCACACCTGTGGAGTAACGGTTAGCGCGTCTGGCCGGGAAACCAGGTGGCCCGGGTTTGATTCCCGGTCGGAGCAAGTTACCTGGTTGAGGTTTTTCCTCAACCCAATATGAGCAAATGCTGGGTAACTTTCGGTGCTAGACCCTGAACTCATTTCACCGGCATTATCACCTTCATCTCATTCAGACGCTAAATAACCTGTGATGTTGATAAAGCGTCGTAAAATAACCTACTAAAAAGTAATGGAGTTAACACGCGTAATTGAGGTTCGTTTTCCGACCAAAGTCATCAGTAGGTATCCCATACAATTCACAATTGAAACACGAATTATACTGTTCATTCGCACAACAAACACGCATTTCACATTGAATCAATACAACAACATAGGAGGTGATTTCTAAACCTCATACCTAACAAGTATAACACTTTGAAGTAAAAAAATCACATCGCGGACCTTTTATTATGACGTCATTACTAAGTGTTTCAATCCACTTTGGCCCTTGAAACTTTTAAAACACGTGGAGTGGATTATTGGGAACCATTTCCAGAAAAAATTTAAAAATATTTTTTTGTCCAAAAATGTCGTTTTTTCCTACAAGCCTCCCTTCCATTTACCGCCGATTGTTCCTATTCCTCGCCAGTCTCATCCAGTTGCCAGCACAGAGTATTCGCTTGGAGATAATGTTATTGCACCCACGTGTTATTCCCAGAATTACTCTTCCTATCTTTCACACAAGCACCATAAGCATATTTAATTGAAACATCAGGAATTTATTTCATTATGTAAATGCGTGAAGCATTGGAAAACATCCAGATATTTATTACACAACTTGGTCGCGATAAATTAACGAGTCTGTTAACATCTATAAATAGTTTTACTGTTCCCTCACTTATCATTTGTCTTTAGAAGAAGCTATTTATGAATATCGCTAAGAACCGTCTAACGAACTTAAATTCCAGAGAACAGCACGACTTTATATAATATTAGATAAGAAATGAACTGAAGACATACGGAAAGAATTTTAGGTTGAAAAGTAACAATAAATACAGCAGTACAGACACGACGGATGTAGCATTAAAAAAAATACAAGTCAGGTTAACAGAATTTCTCCTTATCACTGGGAGCGCAGCGGAATTTGTACTGTTCAACGACCATATGCTTTACTATACGTAGGGTTAGCAGATACATGGTCCAATACTGAAATGTCCATATTACGAAAATGTCCATAAAGTGGTAATGTCCATTTATGTAAAATGTCTAAGCTCAGAAATTGTTTATCTTTCTATCAACGAAAATAAAACCATAATTATTCCGTTCTCATTATCTGAAAAATGTAACAAACCTCTCCTACATCTATATTAAGTATTAAATTACATAATTCTGATTGTTGTCTTATATAATATAAATGTCCGATTTATTAAAGAGTCCTCTGAAGTTAAGTATTTAGGCATAATTTTCGATAATCATTTAAAATGGAACCAACACATTAATTACCTTTGTACTAAATTACGTAAAATTATATATTATTTTGTTTTATTGAGGAATTACTTGTCAATAAGTTTATTACGCACAATATATTTAACTTTATTTCAATCGGTAATTATGTATGGAATTATAGGATGGGGTAGATCATTTAAATCCAATTTTAATCCACTTTATTTATTACAGAAGAAAGTAATTAAAATATGTATTCATAAACCTATTGATTTTCCATCTCAAAATTTGTTTTTAGACTTTAATGTACTTAACGTAAGACAAATTTATTATATTGTATTAATAAAATTCATACATAAAAATCGAAATAATTTTGAATTGTATTCTCATAGTTATGAAACAAAAGGTATGAATTCTTTAAGATTGTTTGAACCAAAATGCAACACTGTTACAGTATTTAATCATAGTAGTAATTTAGGCCCAAGAATATATAACAAATTTATATTTAAATATCCTAATCTTGTCAATTCTAATAGTTCTAGTATTAAATTTAAAAAGTTATGTATGGATTTTATAAAAATTGAAAAATTGTAAATTTAAATTTATATAGGCCTACTATAATTGCATAGTAAACATAAGACAAATTGTATTGTATAATTATTAATTTCAATTCAGGAATCCGCCCCTGAGCACGAGTTGTACTCTTTCAGGGGCGAGCTAAAGTTTTTCTGTATATATTATATTTTATGTTATAATTATTAGAAAAATAATAAATAAATAAATAAATAAATAAATAAATGAAGTCCAAAATTAAAATGTCCAAACTGGTCACAGGCCAGATCTGAAAAGGTCCAATTCTTAATTGAATGTGATCCATTGCCATAGGCGGAGAGAGAACAGTTCCTTGGAGGGGCAAAGCGAAACCATAGAATCCCCATATAACGGGGTTATGGGGGACATCATTTACCTCCTTCTCCCCGTTATAGCTTGACCGTGTTACAGTATATGGGAATATGAACATTTAATAAAGGTATTTTCGGGGACATGTTTCTTACAGTGTTACATCCATTTTCGCGATGTTTCGGACAGAGTTGTATTGGGCTTGAACTGTAGGTCTACTACAAATTATAATAGGGTATAACCACAGTCTACTATATACAGTCGCGAAGCTTGAGGTGATTTTTTGCAAATCTCGTGATAAAGGGCTCCAAGTGGTTAGCAACTAGAAACAATAGACCGTCCACGGTCGACTTTTGACTGTGTCGTATTTCCATCGAGTGCTATCTCGTTGCGTATTTCACATTGATGCTTGTGAAATGTTCGTTATTGGTTGTAATGAAAATGTTAATGGCTAAAATACAATAATTGGAATAATAATATTTTACTAGAGACGTAGAAAAATTAAGTTTGTTTTAATGAAATTTATTGATCACGTTTTGTTTTCAATTCTGGTGGGATTATTATTGCTTAGCCTACTTTTTTTTTCAAAGGATATGTTTTTAATTACAGCTGTTAATTTTGTTGTTATTTTTATTTGTTACTTTACTAGAGACGTAGAAAAAGTCTGTTACAATAAAAGTTATTGATCATGTTTTATTACCAATTCTGGTGTGATTATTATTGCTTAACCTCATCCCACTTTGTTAACTACGTAAGCCTACACTACAAGTACCGGTACACGTAAGTTACTCCATTAATTCATATTTCCATTATTATTGTTGTAAAGGGAAATGAAAATTAATATTTATTGGTTTCATAGTTAATTATCGCCATAATCTTGAATGAGTGAAGCGATTATAGTAAATTTCAGTTCGTTTTGCACAAACAAAAATAATATTAACCTATTTCTTGCAGGTATCTTCGAGTTTATGGTGGAATTTAATATACTTCATTAAAATAATAAATTAACTTTAATATTTCAACAATGGAAGGAAGGTGTTAATTTTTCCAAAAGAACACAACGAAAGTGTAACATATTTTGTCGTCTACTAGGAGAGAGATCTGCGATGATGAGGCGATAGTAGCGATCCTAGTGGTGGGCAACTACCCATGTTTATATTTTTACTACATATTGAGCTTCGCGACTGTATATAGTAGATTGTGATATAACTTAAAACAATCTCCCTCTTTTTCTCTCTCGTACAGAAATACATAACTTACATACATCAATAGAACTACGTAACAGTGCCAACAGAAACTTTTTTATATGAAGTTTACTTCCTGAAGATAATATATGAAATGCAAATATAAAACTAATTACACCGAGCGGGCTAGCGGCATGGTAGAGAGCTGGCCTCGCATTCGGGAGGTCCGGGGTTCGATCCCAGGGGCCGGCATTCCTAACTGAGGTTTTTCATGGTTTCCTCAGTTATTGTAACTCTTGAAAGTCCGGCCATGGACGGCGATCCTTTCCTTAATCTGAGTGAATGATGTGTAATGTCTTAAATGTTTGTGTTGTATCGGAGGCGGCCCTGGCATAGAGCTGATCCCTCATCCGGGGAGGCCCTCCATGTCCTTGTGTGGTCAAAAAAGTATGTATGTGATCCATAGCTTAATTCCTCTCCCGACAGGTCGCGGCCCTGTAAGGCACGGGTGGCGTGGGTCGTGTAAATGTACCTAGAAGGGAGAGGTTAAACTGAGAGAAAGAAAGAAAGAAGAACTCTAATTATTTTATTTAACCTCGGCTTTAAGTTTATACATTATACCGAGATCACTTTTCTTTTTTCTGCGTTGTTGTGCAGTGTTATTCATATTTCTCGAAGTGGCGGCCTGAACACCTGCAGACTTCTAACACATGAGTACAGGCTGTTACAAAAGAAACATTACAGTGTTTCCATTCCTCAAATAAGTATAGCAATTCTTATACATTCAGAAATTTAAAATAAATGTTATTGTCCATACACATGATCTGAAGACATTAATTCATCAATTTAAGCATGGAAACTTAATCATAAACAAAGCAAAAAACATCTTTTGAATTCAATATTTCCTAACATTAATAGAAACAAGAGTTGAGATAAGTTTGGGGGGAGGCAGTTCCCCCCATGCTCCCCTCCCATAACTCCGCCTATGTCCAGTGCCTAAAATGTTCACTTGGAACGAAGTTGTGTAAAATGTCCAGATTTACTAAAAATATATTACTAATGAATAGTGATTAAAAAGTGTTACGGTAACCGTATTTAAACTAGTGCAGTTAATTTATTCAGAATTGTTATAACATGGCACTCAAGAAATATATTAAAGTTCACCTTGATGATCATCATCTTCAGGTTGTGGGTCAGAAAGCAATTTTAGGCGGAAAGAAATTGCCCTTAAGTAGCGAGATATATCATTCTCGTATTTGAATTACTGGTATCTGGTTACAAGATTTTCCACTTGTTGATTGTGAAGGTATTTTCTGCTCAGTGGTTGTTTAATGTTTTCATGTCCACCTAATAATTATGTCACCAATACTTCCGTTTCATTCTGCTGTTGTTTTAAATCTTCTATAAATCGCCATATATTTACATGGTGAGATATAACTAATCTTTGAAACTGAGAGTGTAATCCCTCCATAGCGTTGTTCGTTCGTTGGCGACCATTTAACACCAATTCATAAACATTCCACATTTCAGGTGGGAACTTAGGGAGAACAGCCCTCCTCCTTCTTCTTGCTGGCTTACTATTGATGTATTTAGTATCCACATATTGGACGAACTCCATAATTTCTTCTTCAGAATTATCATTGAGAGTTACTACAAAGTAGGACTACTAAGAATTTTCGAAGTATTTGATTTCCATAACAACAAAAACATTGATTTCGTGAATTAATCACGTGTGTGTCACCTTGGAAACATTCCCCTCTAGAGTTTTTTTCTCGTGGTATTGCTTTAATACGTTTGCTCCCTTTTTAAATAAGCATTTTTGTATAATGGCCCATTTTGCATTTTGGACTTTTTTTTTTGCACTTTGGACCTTTTTTGTCTATTGGACATTTCCACTTTTGAACTTTTTGTTTATGGATTAAATATTATGGACGAATACGTATCTGGACTTTCCTGTATGGAACTTTTATATATTTGGACCTTGTCTCTGGGAATGATACGTAGGCCTACGGTCTGCCCTAGAAAGAAAGAATGAGATAAGCGAACTTCAACAGAAAGATTTAACCTTAGAATGCATAGCGGAATGACGCGTCACCCCACAAAAACTTATATATTTTGTTGCCATATCTTTGGATAGCTTTCAGCAGCTTTCAAATCACAGATATTCATTCACTACATAGAGCAGTTTCCATTCCTCAGTAGGCTGTGAGTTCCCAAGCAGTACACTCGTGCCACGAACTTCGTGGGGTGGTCAGTAGCCCCAGGTATACAAGCACGTTTGTAAGTTTTTATAGCCGTTTCTTTTCATTGAGTTATTGATGGCTGTAAGAGGTGATGATATAAACTCTGGTGTACATATCGGGGCATGATTGAAACTATAGGCGGAGTTATGGGGGGTCATGGGAGGGGCACTGCCCCCCTCCAAACTTGTTTAAATTTCTTTTCTATTAACGTTAGAAAATATTGAATTTAAAAGATCTTTTTTGCTTTTGTTTATGATTAACTATCTGTGCTTAAATTGACGAATTAATGTCTTCAGATCATGTGTCTGGACTACAATATTTATTTTAAATTTCTGAATGTATAAGAATTTCTATACCTCATTTGAGGAATGGAAGCACTGTAATGTTTCTTTTGTAACGGCCTGTACTCATGTGTTAGAAGTCTGCAGGTGTTCAGACCGCCACTTGGAGAAATATGAATAACATACTGCAGAACAATGCAGAAAAAAGAAAAGTGATCGTGGTATAATGTGTAAATTTAAAGACGAGATTAAATAAAATAATTATTAGAGTTTACATTTCATATGATATCTTCAGAAAGGTAAACTTCATGTAAAAAGTTTCTGTTAGCACTGTTCCGTAATTTTATTGATGTGTGCATGTGTTTCTGTATGAGAGAGAAAAAGAGGGAGATTGTTTTAAGTTATGCCATACTCTATTATAATTTGTAATAGTCCTACAGTTCAAGTCCTATATAACTCAATCCGAAACATCGCGGTTGTGGATGTAACACTGTAAGAAACATGCCCACCGATAATACCTTTATCAAATGATAATATTTCGATATATTGTACGAAGGTTAAGCTATAACGGGGGGAGGAGGTAAATGATGTCCTCCATAACTCTGTTATATGGGGATTATATGGTTTTACTTTGCTCCCCCAAGGAAACGGTTCTCTCTCCGCCTATGATACGCAGTTAACTTTATGTTAGTGTAGTCAGCCGGTATGGGTATGGAAATGCGTCTAGCTTGAGGGTCAGCGCAATAGATCTTGAAAAGTCGCAGTGCTGGGTCGTAGTTCTCCCCTTCAAATTCAATTCAATACCGGATCAACTAATAGAGTCTATTACATGATGATGATGATGATGATGATGATGATGATGATGATGATGATGATGATGATTCCTTGTATTCACATTGCTTATGCACGGAATTGACATATTCTCATTCTGTCAGAGGTCACCACAATCGTTATAATTGTGTCATGTTACTAGGAGTTGCGGACACAGTAATAAGAATTTTGTCCTGTTTGTGAATGAAAGGTTCTTTCTTATATAGCTAATATACTACGTGGAATCTGCATTTTGGAGTTCCGCCCAAAACATTACATCAGCCTCTGCTGAGACGATCTCGCAGTATTTGCTTTCAGAGGCAAAAACGGCAATCAACAAACCTCTGAGGATGACTGTATTAAATGTCTGCATGTCAGAAATTAGCCTACTGTAAAGACACTGTAACCCTGTCAAACTCATTGGTTCAGATTACGCAGTTTTAACACCTTGAAGTATTCCCTCGGCTGAGTTTCACTTTTTTTTCGAAGGGAAATGAAACAATACAAGATTAATACCGTTGTTTCCTGAATTTGTGCTGTGTTTAATTTCTTTTTAATGCCATTTAAATCTGTTATTGTTTCTCTCTAATGATGTGTAACTAAATGTAAGACAGGGAATTTGGATGCACGTTTGAAGCTATATACAATTGTCGTCATATATTTATATTTATTTATACTCTGTGAGAATAGGATAGAGTAGACTGGAATAGCTGTAAAACAGGGCTGTCAAGGTCAGAAGCACGTACTCGACTCTACGTGCCATTAAGCACTGAGTGGTTGCAATTAATCTATTCTGCAGGCAGTAGCGGTGAGCAAGAAGGGGTGAGCAAAATGAACTTTATTGGCCTAACACTGCGAGGTGAATTAAACTGCTTTTAAGCAATAGATCATGTGTTACATTCATACAAGACAACAAGAATTCAAAGCATGTTTTGCAGAATGTTCCTCTCTAATAAATGCAATTAATTATAAAGAAATACAATTTAATAACAAACATAGACTCTCCATAACTTATACAGTTTCAGATAATAACTAGGATCTAATTAATTGTTATATAGTTATCTAATAATGCAACTAGTACATAAGCGCTGTTTTCCTGTTTTAAACTAATACAAAGGGAAAATAAATCATAGGACCTTATGCATATGGTAAAACGAAATAATAGATCTACAACAAATAATAAACATATTCTCTTTAACTTAAGCAGTTTTAGGTAATGAGGCCTATCTAATTAATTGTTATGTAACTATTACCTTGGATCCTAGGCTATTACATAGGCCTAATCATGTACTTATTATATGAACATCACACTTCTAAACAAATTTAAATTCCTAAATTCTCGCGTAATTCAGAAATGCATTTTTTGCTTTTTTGCCGACACCAGCCTTCTTATATCGGTCGAAATGTTGTTTCCTGAAACTAGATGTAGGATAGGCCGCATATTATCACCTTATAATCCTGATCTTGGTTTCATGAAGTTTACAAGTGAGAAAAATTGCTCACATACGTATGTACTGCCAAATATAGAAATAAATTGCGCCGCAAATCTTCGTACCCCCGAATATGATATATCAGGATTTAAAGCTTTGTAAAATGTAGGAAGAAATTTACGATCATAGAGTGTCTTTGCTGGTACGTTATTGATGAAGTCAATACTTTCTAACGAAAGTTCTATCGGCCCCCAACATTACAAGCCTAATTATTATGATAACGATGATGGCGGTAAATTAAAAATTTTCCTGTAAATAATTACTGGTATATTGTGGTGGCGTCTAAGGCATCCTGCTTGGGACTCGCGTTACGGAATGCGCGCTCGTTCGAGTCCTCATGAGGGAAGAAATTTTCTCATGAAATTTTGGCCAGTCTATGGGACCGGTGCCTACCCAGAATTGTGGTGCACTTGGGGAGCTACGATAGGTAGCGAAAATCTGGTTTCGCAAACCAGCTATAACGGCTGGGGGGATCATCATGCTACCTACACTATACCTCCATTCTGGTTGGATGATCGTCCACCTCTGCTTCGGCATGTGGAAGTGAGGCCAGCAGCTAGCTGGTTGGTCTTGGCTCTTCATGGGCTGTAGCGCCATGAATTTACTTTTACTTTTTACATTGTGGTGGCAAAAATAACGGAAAGTTTTGCTGTGTTGTCGTGGGTATATCTTTGATGTCTAGGCTATGATTATAATGCCACATATGATGATTGATATCATTATTATTATTATTATTATTAGTAGTAGTAGTAGTAGTAGTAGTAGTAGTGTTATTATTATTGTTGTTGTTATTATTATTATTATTATTATTATTATTATTATTATTATTATTATTATTATTATTATTATTATTATTGCGAAGTGACGGTGATAGTGTGTAGTACTTAAAGGGGCATGTGTGACAACGCTGATGAAAGTGTCCCCCGGGCTGGTACGGTAATGAGTCTCGAGTAACAATTGTGGAGCAGGAACTGGGGGCCGTGTACCGCACTCTCCACGCTCGTGAGCAGTCGTCGAGTGTGGCGGGACGCCGTTACGATGTGCTGTGTAGCACATTATCTTGACCGGTGCTCCTCCCTGCTGCATTTCAGTAGTTATAGGTAATAAGGACAGCTCTAAGGTTGAATTTTACAGAGAATTTGGTACATATTTTTCTTTAAAATAAATCATATATTGCATCATCATAAATATATATCCTGGCATTATCATAAGCCAAGCAGCAACGAAAATATGAGATTATTTATCAGTGAACATGAAGAACTTTAACAGAAGATGATGCTACCATAATATATAGGGTGCGGCAATAGGATATGACGGTTTTTACAGTCCTGTTGTAGGACACTCAGGACGAATTAAAAGAAAACACATATACTGGAAGTACAGCGTTTCTCAAACTATGGTCCGCGGACCACCTGTGGTCCTCGAGTTCAGCCCTTGTGGTCCTTCAAAAAATACAAGAAAAAATAAAATTCAAACAAATTGCGTATCACACTATAGCTGAAAATCTCAGAGTTTGGAAATGACACATGGCAATCGCCTTTCACTTTTTCTCTCAGTACTAAGATTTTATGAAATTTATTACCCTACCCGTCTACCCACTTCCCATTCTACTCTCAGCAACAAAAGAGGGATTTAAAGCACTATGAACTATGAATGTGGCGTTTCCCTGCACATCTGGCGCCGTGCCTGTAACCCAGCCAGGAACCACCCAAATTCACAACAGAGGACCGAACCTTTTGATGTATTGATGACTTTCTTAATAGTTTTGCCGACACCCAGTCTGCACATTGAAATGGGCACATAACTGTACGTCGTACACCAATAGGCCTAATAGAACGTGCCAAATTTCATCTTTACTTGTTGAAAATCGGGCATGTTTCTGCATTAACTTTTTTTATTTGTTTTTCCAGATGACGATATAAGAAATTTTAGACTCTGCCTATTTTAAAATCCAAGAGGTTTACTTTTTACACTTGCGTGTTTCGTCTCTAAGTGCCGTTTCAATTTCGCGGGTTTCATACACTCGTTTGAAAGCACTTCGTAACAAACAACGCACCGAGGTTTTGGTTCAGTCTCATTGCCACACCAGTAAATCCAAGTTCCAAATAACTCTTGTCAACCAAAGTATTTTTTCTTTGAATAGCTACCACTAGGACTAGCTATTTCTTTAATGGCACTGTAATCACTGATATTAATATATTTCTTCACACAGAGCTTCTGAACTATTAGCACTGCCTAAATGAAGCGTATCATTAGGCCTACGTTCTTTTGTTTTCAAAGATCCGGATCGAAGCCAGTTGTCCATTATTTATAATGAGCACTATTTAACAGAGACATGGACAACTACTGCGTGTACCACATAAGAAGAATTTCAAACAACTAATTGCTATGGGGTTATCTCAAAAGTAGGGTGTATCGCAACAAGCCTTGCACCATCATGCAGCTGAAACAATACATAAGGAACGAAATTAATCCCATCGAACCTGTTTTGTTGGGGTGAGTTATGCTGAACTTTCATAGCAGATTGCAGGAATGTATTCGTTGGCGTGGAGGGTTCTTACGAAATGTAGTTTTTAAAAAGTAATCAGACATTAATAAATTGCATTACACTAGATTACTTCCAGTATATGTGTTTTATTTTAATTCGTCCTGAGTGTCCCACAACAGGGCTATAAAAACCGTCATCTCACTGCCGCACCCTATATAAGCTTAATGTCATATCGTTGGTGTTTAGGTAAAAGGACTTAACCCTCATTTTTTAAATGTGAATTTTTTCTGTAATTAGTGTAAATAGTTAAAATTTAATTACAAAACGTGAAAATATTTGTTTTGGCAGTTACGTTTACATTCTTTCATATAAAGTAACTGATAATATAAAGTAACTGCAATTGGACTGTTACGAACAATCGGCCAAAGATATCTAGAGAAGAATAAAGGAGTGTATATAGTATTTGTGAACCTAGGAAAGGCGTTTGACAGAGTGGATTGGAATAAACTGATGGGGATCCTAAAGAAAATTGGCGTGGATTGGAAAGAGAGAAGGCTGTTCAGTAACCTTTATATGAAAAAAAAAACGAGTCAAAGTTAGGATAGAAGAAGAAATGCCAGAAGGAAGTGAAATAGGGAGAGGAGTACGACAAGGATGTCCTTTATCAGCTACTCCGTTCAACATCTACTTGGAGAATTTAGTGAAGAACTGTTTTCAGAACATAGGAGGAGTGATAGTAGGAGGAAGAAGAATAAAGTGCATAAAATTTGCTGATATGGCGTTGTTAGCAGAAGAGGATATGATACTAAGGGATATGCTACTGGAGCTAAATGACAGCTGTGAGCAGTATGGAATGAAGATAAATGCCAACAAGACGAAGACCATGGTCACAGGAAAAAAATAAAGAAGGTAAACTTGCGAATTCTAAATGAAGTAGTAGAGCAAGTGGACAGCTTCAAATACTTGGGGTGTACTATAAGCAGTAAGATGAGCTACTGCCAAGAAGTCAAAAGGAGAATAGCAATGGCAAAGAAAGCTGTTAATAGAAAAAGGAGCATCTTCTGCGGATCTCTGGAGATAGAACTAAGGAAGAGACTAGTGAATTGCTTTGTGTGGAGTGTAGCATTGTATGGTGCAGAAACATGGACATTACGACAAAGTGAAGAGAAGCGAATAGAAGCATTTGAAATGTGACTATGGAAAAGAATGGAGCGTGTGATATGGACAGAGTAAGAAACTAAGCTGTGTTGGAAAGAGTGCCTGAAGAAAGAATTATACTGAAACTGATCAGGAAGAGGAAAATAAATTGGTTGGGTCACTGGCTGAGAAGAAACTGCCTACTGACGGATGTACTGGAAGGAATGGTGAACGGGAGAAAAGTTCGGCGCAGAAGAAGATATCAGATGATAGACGACATTAAGATATATGGACCATATGCGGAGACAAAGAGGAAGGCAGAAAATAGAAAAGACTGGAGAATGCTGGGTTTCCAGTGAAAGATCTGCCCTTGGGCAAAACGCTATGAATGAATGAACTGATAATGTGCTAAAATTTAATTATACCTCTTTCTGAAAAAAAAAATATATTCTTTTTGAAATAAGCTCATTTACTTGAACACTGTCGATATATTGCTATTCAGAACGATATATACAGGGTGTCTCACCTAACTCTGCGACCTCAAATATTTTCGAAATGAAACAAGATGTGAAAAATCTATTCTCGCAGGCATGTACCCATATCAGGGGTCACACAATGGGAGGGTATGCACAGTCCAAAAAGTTAAAACAGATATTTGCTTATCTGGAGACTTCTTCATTACGCAGAACCAGTTACTTCAAAGTTCTGAATCGAGTTTTTTATTGCATGAGAATATGGATCATTGCGATGGATATTGTAATGACGTCGAAATAGCCGTTGTGCAGCAATGAAACTATCAATATTTTTGTAATATGCCTTAATAGCAAAAGCATTTTGTTCACCCGTCCAACGATCCATTATAAACGAATGCTATCGAATGAAGAATAGATTGTTGCATGTAACAATTAAAATACCCAACAATAGCCGAAAACATACGAATCTGAACATCGCCCGTTTCATTGGCTCACCTTGCATATAATAGAAGCATACTGTAAGAACGTCTTTGAAGCCGATGATGATGATGATGATGATGATGATGATGATGATCAGAAACCGGAACTTTGGCAGAATGCCTTTTTAAGTATTTGAAATCTATCTTCATTTTGAAAGTAAATCGGTACGAATTATACCTTTGTGATGAAACGTCACAGTTTTATGTTGCCCTTTTCTGCCTTTTTAATATAAATGCTTAATTTACTAAATAAATGCTTTTGTGCCTTTATTTGATTATTTACGTATTATTTATTAATTTATTGTTAAAAATTGCTTACAGGTACATTTTAACTTATTTCTATAACCGCTACAATGAAAGTGACTTCACCGAATGTAGGCTATAATATTATTGTCTGTCAGTCTGTTCATACTCTCTTTGCAACAATGAGTGCTGCCGTGCAAAAATGTATAACAATAAGCGTTTTAATTATTTATTTGACAAGGCAACAATGAGTGCGGGTCTAACGTTATTTTTAACGGTTATTTTTCTTTCAGTGTTCATTGCGACGTTGTTGTAGCTAACTAAATACTTCATATCGCAACATATCAGTACAACCAAACACAAAAATGCACTTTCCAAGGCTACTGGGAAGAATATTTCTTTGCTTCCAACAGTAATTAATTGCAACATCGAATCGAAAATGTCAATTTGCATTCGACTTATGTAAAGCTGATAAAGGCCAAGTACTTCAAAACATTCAAAAGAAACCTAATGATTTACGAATGTTCCGCAACATTCCCAGACACATACAAACTTTCTTGGCAAGAGCCAGGACAGGCCATATTGTCAGTCAGAAGTACCTTCACCGTTTTAATCTTGTTGACTCTAGTAGTTGTTGCTGGTGCAACAATGACGAAGATGATTCGGAACATATCCTCTTAAACTGCCCTGTTACAAGCATCCATAAAACTAATCTAAAATCTGCAATCCCTGTAACCTTGAACAATTCTCTCCAGTACATATTGAATACATCTCATCTTTGGAATGTGGCTGCAGAAATATACAACCAGCATCGTGCTTTTTACCTATCATTTGTAAGAAGAGGAAATTCATAGTGAAACATAGTGGAGCCACTGTTGCCAACATATCGCTCTACAATCTCGCTAACTTTTCAACAAAAAGTAGCTAAATCTCTCCAAAGTTTGTTAAAAACCCCCAGAAATGTCGCTAAAATTAATAATAAATATCACTAAAAATAAGAGAAATATACATAGGCTATGCGGAGAAAAATATAATTTCCTCGTCGTCACCCTCTTCTGCAGAGTCTGGTTGTATTGTTGACGGCTGTGATGTTGAGGTGGAAGGTGTGGGAATAGCTGATTGTGAATACACTGCACTTTATCCAATCATTGACACTATACTTTCTGGCAAATTGTAAGTGTGGACATTTTCACCCAAGCGTTTGACCACAATTTTTTTTTTTTTTTTTTTGGTGAAACCTAACATTCGGCACAAAATTCCAAAACTCAACTGCCTCGGGTCGGTTCGGAGTGGAAAATCTCCGCGTTGCGAGGAAGAACCAAGAATTAGTTGGAGCTCACGACTCGTCACGTGACCATCAAAGTTGCCGCCGTTTATGAGTGTTAGAGCAGTAGCACTGAGAGAGAGACCTAACCCGTGAGAATCATTAAATCAGCATCTTTCATCACTGATCACGAATATATGAGATCAGGGCTTTCACGTATGAATCATTAGACTACTCAGTCATGCACCCATGCCTCTTCTAAAACTAAGAAGTTCTTGACTTCAATTGAATATTTTAACTTATAAGAAAGGAAAAAGTGGAAGAATATAAAAATCAGCAGAAAAGTCGCTAATCGCATTTTACAAAATTTATCGCCGAGACTGATTCAAAATTCCCTAGATTTAACGACTTATCGCTAAATATGGCAACACTGAGTAGAATAGTGTTGTCAGCAAATGGCTGGATGCACTACGAAGATTGAAGATGTAAAGCTTTTCTTGCTGCCGAAATCCCTTTGTGGAAAGTGCAAGATTGTGAGTCTAGTGCAAGGTCTTTGTAATTGCCTTTTATTGCGTATTTTAGCTATTTATAATGCCTTTTTGCCTGCCTAATTTAGCTATTTATGATGCCTTTTTGCCTGCCTATTTTAATGATTCATAATGCCTAAACTTTGAAACCGATGATGATGACGATGATGATGCTGACGATGACGATGATGATGATGATGATGATGATACATTACACTTTGCCTCTTTTTTCCGGCATTCCATAACAACTTGACAACAGGATAATCTTCCGAAAGTTGTCAACAGCTTGATCGTGCACCATTGTTGAAGAGCAGTAGTGCATTCTGAATGCTGTCGCCAAGCAGTATTGTTCCACGTGTCACGACGGAGAAAGTCTTACATCCACATTATTATTCTGTGAGGAAATTAAATGAAATTTAAAGATGCTTTGCAGGGATAGAATGGCTTTCACCTTTCTCTCATAGTCACGCGAGTCGGGACCGTAACACAGTGCATGTCACGCAGACACCGACACCACCACTTGTCAACACTTGACTGAAGCAGGCGAGCATTACAGTTGCTGCACACAACGTACATTGCGTTGTCAAATTTGTCTTGCATGTATTAGCTACAGTAGCTTTCCTCCCACCAATGCTTAAGTTCACATCTATTCAATGTGTTACGTAAATTCTCATTGTGTACAAAGGGGGAAAGAATATAATTTAAAGGGAAGTGTGGTTCACTTGTGTTCATTTGGTTCATGAAACAATAAAATAGTTTAATATCATTCAGCTTGTAGTTAAACAATGTCGCTCTCAATCTAATGCAGCGGTGACCAAAACTCGAATTGTAGTGATTATATGCGACAGACAGCCTATGAAGTAAGGAGACGGAGGAAAGGTAGTTGGCATGAAAACTACAACCAGTGGTGGTTCCTGTACTAACATCTTGATCAATCTCGCGGATAAAAATCTCAAGCTTTGCTGTATCAGTAATATCACTGTTGTCATTAAGAGCCAGTGAATAATATACGATTTTTCTTCCTTCTTTTTTAACCTTTCTCTTGAATATAATCAGGAATTTTCTAAATTCTTCTCTCGATACTTGGTCGAGAAATTGTAGTTTTTCAAAATTAAAAACTTCTTATGATCAAGTTATTTAAGCTATTTTAATAATTACTCTTTTGAGAAATTCTGTTCTATTAAAAGACTTTAGAGCATGAGCTATTTCGAACTTCTTTATGTAGCTGATTTCCTTACATTTATTTATCTCATCTTTCTCTTTCTGGCTATGATTTAAGACTTATATCAATTCCTGGCGTTTAACAGATCGTTGGCACATAATATTGAATCAGTTTTCCTACAATATTACTATTATTAAATGAATAACTAATAAATAGTTACCCTCATCTAAAGATTAAAGAGATTAAAATTGAGATAAAACTTAATAATTTTATCCTTCTAGGGAGAAGATCTAAAAATATCAATATTCATGCACGTACAGAAGAATTTTAGAAACACATACTCGTACTTAGTGGTCAGTAATAATAATATTAATAATAATAATAATAATAATAATAATAATACATTATTCAGGGGAGCAATTAATGTTTCCATATACTCCTAATTGAACCGTTGAGCAAAGTAAATATATTACATTTTGTCTTAGAGAACAACAAAAAAGTTCTTCTACTCATTCTTTACGAAACCATCTCTTACTGCTTGTAGAAACAGGGTTTGTAGAGCGACATGATACCACCACTGCTTGCCTTCATTACGTGAATGAAAAACACAGAAATGTACAGGAAACTCCTCGTACCCGTTTGAATGTCTGATTACACGATGTAATCACGACATCCGCTTTGGTCACCATTGATCTAATGTAACAAGATACCATAATATCATCGATTCCTACATGAAATTCTAACTTTTAATCATGTCTTTGACACATTAAAGTCATTAGGCCTAATAGCCGAATATGAGAGTAATTTGGTTCCATTGTCTTGTCAATATTGATTTCAATTTTGGAAAATTCGTTATTTCGTTCATCAGAATGACGTAATGTAAGTGCATCATGGCCACCAACTACTGTTGTCTGTGCATTCCGAACCGGGGGATCAAAGCCACGTACAAACGTACAAACCACGCACGAGTCATTGAACTGAAAACTGTGAACTGAAGCACTGGTAATTCAGGCTGTCCCAGCTGACTTTAGTTCAGGAGAATGGTCCAGGATTGGGGTAAGCACACGTGGAAAATGTAGTCCATTGCTTGACCTTGAGCCGTCAGTTCGCAATGCACAGATAATAGCATAAACTTGTCCATTTGTTTGGCATAGTCGGATATAAAGCACTGAAATTGTGAATTATCACACTGGCGATTAAACGTGTGGGTTAGTGCATTTGACGTTCAGTCCTGGAAACTGGTTCCTGGGAAGGAGATAGTTTCCCTTTTCCTGTCATTCCTATTGTACAGCTTCGAGATCTAGGATAATACTAACGACAGTCTAGTATATACAGTCACGAAGCTTGAGTTTATGAGGGTACTAGGAACAATAGACTGTGCAGGTACTATTTCGCATTGTATGTGATGAGGCGATAGTAGCGATCGTAGTGGTTAGCAACTATCTATGGATGCATATTACTACGTATTGAGCTTCGTGACTGTATATACTAGACTGTGATACTAATTATCCTAAAACTATTACACACGGTGCAAAACGCTACAGTCATCATGCTGATTTTCTCTTAGCTATTGCATTTCATTTGAATTTTTGACAGGGGAGAGACGTAAAAATTTTATATCGATAAAAAATACTGTCCATAATAACTAGCAATTTGGCCGGCATATATTGTTGTCGCGCTCAATTTATATTAAAAGAACAAAAGGCAATCGTTGTTACTTGTTGCGTCAATAACATATTCGTATAAAATACGGAAAATCTACATTAGCCACCTGATGTGGATAAATGTTTTGTCCCTGCAGGGACAAATTAATATCTTTTCAGCAGTGGGGGGGTGTCGATCCCTAGCATTCCCATGTCAATTCGTACTCTGGTTTTTGAAGCTAGTTTACTTTTATATGTAAAAGACCATTTTTTCATTTTTTCGTAATTGAATTTCAACGTATTGATTATCTTCTATAGTACGAATGCTGATAGTTTCTCGATAATTTAATTGAGCTTAACGAATGTATGTTTTCACGATATTTTTTTTCGAGACCGAGTTTAGATGCTAAATTAAATTATCACAGAAAATATCAAGCATGAATTTTATTCGGTGAGATAATTCCGATGCGAGAAAGTTGCTACTTTGATTGGAATTTTTATAATAGGATCATGATGTTCATGTTCATGGCAATGACAACTCTTTCATCTTCGCAAACAAACTAATTTTATTACCTTTATTGCAAGGATAACAACACGGATATCTAAAATTTAATTTATTTAAAAACAACTGAAAGCCACCGGCGTGGGTCAGTCGGTTAAAGCGCTTGCCTGCCGATCTGAAGTTGCGTTCGGGCGCGGGTTCGATCCCTGCTTGGGCTGATTACCTAGTTGAGTTTTTCCGAGGTTTTCCCCAACCGTAAGGTGAATGCCGGGTAATCTTGGCGAATCCTCGACCTTATCTCGCCAAATACCATCTTGCTATCACCAATCTCATCGACGCTAAATAACCTAGTAGGTGATACAGCGTCGTTAAACAACCAACGTAAATAAAAAAATACAACTGAACATTTTAAGTTACACCGACATAATGAAACGACATTATTCAATAAACGAATGCATGTTTTCTCTATCATAATTGAATAAACCAGAGATGGTAGGAACAAAACGAATTATAGAAGAAAACTAAACATTTGAGGTTCTACACATATGCATGAGTATTTATTTTTTACATTGAACTAAAGGTTTTAGACCTAATAATTGTATTAACTCTTTTCCATCAAGTTTTATTTGTAATAATTAATGGTACAATTGTTTTAATTAATAGGGTAAATTAGGGTCTGTTGGACAGTCGGGCATGTTGGACACTTTGTACTTTAACGTGTTACCTCGCCACTTGTGGGCACCACATTCTGCTAGAAGTCAATGACAGAAGTAGCCCCACTCGTGGCTACTTCCATCATGGACTTCTAGCACAATGTGGTGCCCACAAGTGGCGAGGTAACACAAAGTACAAAGTGTCCAACATGCCCGACTGTCCAACAGACCCTAATTTACCCTAACTGTTCCATGTTGAGAGTTAGATGTTAGCGTTTGATTGCTAATATTTTCATGAAGTGAATACGCACGACTATCAAAGCAGAGATGATGGTAAAAAAATGAACATATGATAAACAAATGAACGTAAGAGAAGAAATTATCGGTTATTAATTTTAGATCACCATGCTATGTACTATCACAGTCCAGTACATAGTCACGAAACTTGATGATTTTTTGCATTTCTCGCGATACAGTGCTCCAAGCGGTTAGCAACTGAGAGTACTAGGAACAATACGCCGTGCGATAGTAGCGATCCTAGTGGCTAGCAACTAAAATTCAACTGTCATTAGTTGCATATTCCCTACGTATTCAGCTTCGTGACTGTATATTCTAGACTGTGGTACTATAATCAGATTCTCATAGGTCAATCGAGTGTCAATGAGCTGATTGATTGGCTGTATGGCACTCGCTTGGAATTATCTAGCAAATTCTTCCGTTGATATCTTTTCTAGTTACAATTTCAGCGGATCCTGATTGGAATAATGAGAGAGAAATGAAGGTCTATTTCTCTACGACAGGGAATAGATATTTGTCCATGTTTATTCTGTTGTCTTGAATCTTGAGCTTTTCGCCATTATAACTACACGACCAGATTTTGTCTATAGTTAATTCTTATTCATAGGGCTAATAAGAATGAGCATGAAGCGGGCGAAATAAATGATCTCGATAACAATAATCATAATAATAATGATATTCTTCTTCTTCTCCTGGCATTACAGCTCTGGATGAGCTTTAGCCTGCTTCACGACGCTCCTAAATTTCCTTCTAATGCAGTGTTCCTCCATCCTCTAACGTTCAGAATTCTCAAGTCTGTTTCGAATTCGTCCTTCCAACGGTTACGTGGACTACCTTTTAGTCGCCTTCCCGTCATGCTCGACTTATAAATGCGCTTAGGCATTCGACCTTCTGCCATTCTCTCCACGTATCCAATCCATCTAAGGCGTTGTGCTTTAGCAAAACGCACTATGTCCTCATTCTCAAGGATTTCGTTGATTTCATGGTTTGTTCTTATTCGCCAAAAACCTTGTTCGTAGACTGGTCCATAGAGCCTTCTTACTATTTTCCTTTCAAAAATGCTAAGTCTATTTGCGTCACTAGTTGATATATTCCATGTCTCGGCGCCATAAGTTACCACAGGTCTAATAAGCGTTTTGCATATTTTCAGCTTAGTGTTTCTTGACAGAAAGCGTGATTTGATGAGCTTGATGTTGGCATAGTAAGCCCTATTGCCAGCCATTATTCGACGTTGAATCTCGCTGTTAACTTTGTTACAATTGTTAACTTCTGTTCCAAGATACACAAATCTTTCAACCATTTCAAAATTCATCCCTTCAACGGTAACGTCAGTATTCCGTCTTCTTCTTTCATCTGTTGATATTATCATGTACTTAGTTTTGATCTCGTTTACTTCTAAGCCCATTTTCTTGGCAGCTGAGTACATTTCTGAGAAAGTTAACTGAAGTTCAGTGATTACAATATCATCTGCGTAGGCGCATATGTGTTTGGATTTGTAAACAATTGTACCGTTGTCAATGAGATTGTATAAGACTGATTGTAGAGCTAGATTGAAGAGGATTGCTGATAGAGCGTCGCCCTGTAGTACACCTCTTCTCAAAAAGAAGCTGTCGCCGCATTGTCCGTCTATCATCACTTTAGCTTGCGCATTGACAAGGATCATCTTTGTGAGCCGGACAAGTTTCTTGGGAATTCCCTGAGCTTCCATGTAGCTCAGATGTTTTTTTTTAATGATGCTGTCAAAGGCTTGCCGGAAATCTACGAAAAGCATATGTAAATCAATATTTTGCTCATAGCAATAATAATGATATTACTTACATATAAATGGCTTTTAGAGAACCCGAAGGTTCATTGCCGCCCTCACAGTCTCTACTGTATATCCCACCTCCCTCAAATTAATTTTAATAATACCCTCCTATCTACGTCTTGGCCTCCCCAAAGATATTTTCTCCTCAAGTCTCCCAATTAACACTTTATATGCATTTCTGGATTCACTCGTACGTGTTACATCCCTGCCAATCTCAAACATCGGGATTTAATGTTCATATTAGTGTCTTGCAATGTTCGAACATGGGAGAGGCAACTAAGACAATAAAAACTTCGTCTTATTTCATATGAAAAAGTAAAACTAATCGCAAGATATATGCTAAAATTCTTAAGGGTTTAAAACATGAGTGAAGGACAGCGAATGTTTTTATAACAAGGTGAAACAAATACTACAGGCATCATTCTACGGAGCGAACATCAGCGAATATCGAACTTCGCCGTACTCGACAAACTTGAACCGAACATAGCGCCTGTAATGCTCGACACTAGTTCCTACTGTACAGTTCTGCGTTGTGTAATTTTCTCTATTCTCCTGTAACATCTTCCCTCTTAGCCCCAAATATTTTCATAAGCATCTTATTCTCGAATACTCTTAACGTCTGTTCCTCTCTCAAAGTGGGAGTCCAAGTTTCATAACCATACAGAACAACCGGTAATATAACTGTTTTATAAATTATAACTTTCAGTTTTTTTTAAGCAGACTAGGTGAAAAAAGCTTCTCAACCGAATAATAGCAGGTATTTCCCATAGTTATTCTGCGTTTAATTTCCTCTCTAATGGCATTTATATTTGTTATTGTTGCTCCAAGGTATTTGAATTTTTCCACCTTTTTAAAGGATAAATTTCCAATTTTTATATTTCCATTTCGTACTATGTTCTGGTCACGAGACATAATCATTTACTTCATTTCAACAACAATAATAATAATAATAATAATAATAATAATAATAATAATAATAATAATAATAATAATAATAATAATAATATGTGTAACTTTCAGGATTTAGTCATTTCTTTCAAGTGGCATTTTCTCTTCTCCTATGATGGTTATAAACTTGGCAATATAACTTACTGCCTGCAGAGCTTGACATGCACGTAGTAAGCGGAAAGGGTGAAGGGGACCGTCATAGCGGATGAAGATTATTATAATGCAATAATTAAACTATTTGAATTACAGTTTTCTATAGGCTACTTGCCTATCCTAAGTACGGAACGAAGTGAATAAGAATCGTCACTCTTAATTACTGATAAATTGCATTAAAATGGCATTGAAGTACAAACCGTTGCATTACTGTGAATACGCAATGGCCTCTTATCTGATAGAAGTGTTGCATAAGCCATAATGTTCCTGTCATTGTTTTGGGACTGGCCCTTTGTCCTTGCGCTGTTGAAGAAAGCCGTTACGAAATCAAAACGGCAACTTCGTTTGTGCGTTTTATGCACTTATTCAACAATAATAAAATGCCACCGACGTAGCTCATTGGTAAATAAGCTAGTAGCCTCTGCGCTCGGACGTGACTTCGAATCCCGTTTGGGATACTTATTTGTTTTTTTTTTTTTCGAGTTACCCCAATCCTAAGATGAATCAGGTAATCCGTAGCGAATCATCGATCTCATCTCGCTATCACCAATTCTATCGATCGACACTACATAATCTCGCAGTTGTTAGAAAAAGTATAGATTCCGTATTCCAACAGCGTTTGACGTGCAACTGCAGTATTCGCATATCGACAGCCGTGACGACCTCTAACTCGGCATCCACATACTGACTGTGCTGTGGTGACACACTAATGGGAGCTGTTTAAGACCCATAAAGCACTACACCGAAAACTAGGAATTAAGTATGTTCTAAATGTTGAGACTAGAGTCGTGCACAACCGGTTACGAAAAATAGAAACTATATACCTATTGTTATTGAACGCCTGGCGCTATAATCAGTATGCAAAGCTCTCCCATCTCGCGGAGTGCCTCAGGGTCGGTTTATCGAATATTCGAGTTGTTTCTCATTCTTTGTGGGTGGACGGCAAAGGAAGACCACATGCAGGAGTTACAAGAGCCCTTGCGTTCATCATCGTTTAGGGCTACCACTTAATTGATAATTCTTCCTATCTCAGTACATTCATTCAATCAATCAATCAATCATCCATCGATTCATCCATCCATCGACTCATTGATTCATTCATACATCGATTCATTGATTCATTCATGTATGGATTGATTGATTCATTGATTCACTGATTGATTAATTCATTGATTCATTAGTTCATTCATAGATTCATTGATTGATTCACTCATCCAATCTAGTTATTTCAGTTGGATACTCTCAAGGACAACAACATACTTCGTGAAAGTACATGCATTTGAATTCAAAGTATTTTTCTTTTTGTTAATAATACTCTGTCTTCTTAAAAATGATTTATTAAGGAAATAATAATGCAGCTCTTTAGAGTAATTAAAAGACATTATATATTAACAACTACTGTTTTATTTCAGATATATGCATTTTGAGTTTAAAATGTAAATATTACACTAGAATGTAGGCCTATGTACTTATTTGCTCTTCTATTCAGTAAATAATTGTAATTTATTTTATTCTTGCATTTTTACGCACCAGATTTCATATTCTGAATTACACTTATTTACTTTGTTGTTACCAGTGTCCATTTGTTCATTTATATATTAGTTATAAGGTTAAGTGTATTGAAGTGTCCAATCAATAATTGTAGACCTACATCAAGCAAACACATTTATTTTTTAATAATACAAAGTAAATCTCCTTCAGTTGTTACGCCGGTTGTATAACACAGAAAATGTCGCTTTCATGCAGATAGAGAGAACACCAGGCGCACTTCATCATACAACACATAAGGGGTAATCGGTTGAAAATCGAATATTCGGACGGTTGCCCGACCTTGACGAATGTTCTGTAACTCAGCGTTTCTCAAACTATGATCCGCGGACCACCTGTGATCCTCGAGGTCTGCCCTTGTGGTCCTTCAAAAATGCAGAAGAAAAAATAAAATTCAAACGAATTGCATATCACTTTATAGCAGAAAATCTCAGAGTCTGGAAATGACACATGACAGTCGCCTTTCACTTTCTCTCTCAGTGCTGACATTTTATAAAATTTATTACCCATCCGTCTACTGTCTTCCCACTCTACTCTCAACAACAAAAGAGGGATTTAAAGCACTATGAACGTGGTGTTTCTCGCCATCTTTTCCCTACACATCTGGCGCCGCCCCTGTAACCCATCCAGGGACCACCCAAATTCATAACAGAGGACCGAACCTTTCCATTTATTTATGACTTTCTTAATAGTTTTAACGACACACAGTCTGCACATTGAAATGGTCACGTACTGTACTTCGTATACCGGTAATACAACTCTGAGGTCACAATTTGAAACTTATTTTCCCAGTAAACATGACGAATTTTCATGGCTTCGTAATCACTTTCATTACGATATTGAAACTAACAAACTTGCATTGAGTGTAAGAGAACAGTTAATTAAACTCTCGAATGAGATCGGACTTAAAATGAAATTCTAAGCGGAGGGTATGGTTAATTTCTGGACTGCATCACAAGTGAAAAGAGAATACACTGAACTGTACAATGGTGCTTTTTAAAATATAAGTATGTTGATATGAAAATATACTACAAAAATAATAAATTTGCTTTCGAAGGGAACAAGAGTAAGGTGGTCCGCGGAACTGTTCCGACTTAAGAAAGTGGTCCCCACTTCAAAAAAGTCTGAGAAACGCTGCTCTAACTGATCGAATCTAAACTGGTTGTAAGCGCTATTTTGCAGCTCTCTAGTGAAGACGGCTGAGCAATGCTGTGGTCTTCACATTATAGCGGGAAATAGGTTGCTGCACAGTGGAGCCATCTCTGTATATATATAATTAAAACATGAATTTTATTGCGCCATACGAAAGACAGTTTGATATGGGCTGATAGAAATAAAGTTACATATATTTGAACAGCTGACTTTCTATAATTGTTCAATTTCATTCAGGTAATATATATTTTATAGGCTACAATTCGGATAAGTTACTTGTAGTAACGGTAAATATAAATGGTTGGAGTAGCTATGTTTTAAAAAATCGCTAGCCGACCGATGTCGCAGTTCGAGCATAACTCTTTGCTGAAGGGAAGTATTTCCCATAGCTCCACAAACGTATAACATATTTCTCGCTGTAGTGTGTTATGGGCTTAAAAATAGACAAGATAGTGGAGCATGTAAGTACCTGCAAGAGAAGACCGTTTTCTCCTTCTGTATTTTAACTAGGGTTCCCAGATGTGCGGTTTTACCCGAACAATATGGTTTTAGCTCTTTTTATTCCGCGTCGGTGCGAGTCTTGAACCGTACGCTAAATGTTCCATTTTAAAATTCCAAATCCCTCTCGCAGTACCTACGTCATATTTGCAGTGTGATTGGTGGGGGCGTATTACCATGTATGATAGTACAAGAAAAATTGATGATTAGATTAAACTGGTGCACAAAAACTGAAAAATATTGTATTTGTAATAAAGTTCTTGCTAAGCTTTTTCCCATTTACGGCGATTATTTTCAGTAATGGCTACAAAATGGAAGAACGAAAAGAATAGGATCCTGCATATGTTATTAAAAAATAAACTTTTTGTGTAATTCAACAATGATGAAAACTGTAGTGAATTTTTCTAGAAGATTTTGTTATATAAATAAATAATTAAATACGGCATATTAAAGTGGGAAATACAAGTTAAATATAGGAATATAAAAAATGAAAGAGAAGTTCACAATATAATTATACTGTATGTCGTAATAAATAATTACAATATATAATGCATACATCATAATAAGATTAATTGTATTAATTAATATGTAATACATTGGTTGGGTAACTGACTGAAGAATGCACTGGAAGGAATGGTGAAAGGAAGAAACGTTCGGAGTAGAAGAAAATATCAGATGATGGACGACATTAGGATATATGGATCATATGCGGAGACTAAGAAGAAGGCAGAAAATAGAAAAGATTGGAGAATGCTGGGTTTGTAGTGAAAGAATTGCATTTGGACACAAAACTATGAATGAATGAATTCTCTTTTTAAACACTCAATGTTTTTTTCTAAGAAACCGAATGTTGATGAAAGGTGTTCCTTATTTCACATCTCAAAATCTGGCAATTTTAACACATAGCCCTATAGGAGTAGAGATACAAGGATTGTAAACGAATCATTCATGATGAACGGATCATTAAATTGAACGAACGAATCATGATTTGTGAATCGAAAGTTTAATCGATCGTCTTCCAGGTTCTCACTCGTTACAAATCATTTTTCAATAATGAATCTTCTGAATCAGAGTTAAGGCCTACTCCATCGTTCTGTCAGCTAGTTAGGAGACATTCACTTTTGAATGTGAGTTTGGGGAATGGTTAATATTGCCAGATTTTGAATAAAGGAAATCTCTCCGTGGGCCTTAGAAATCTCACAAATCTAAAGAAAAGTCCTACATTTTTAAATGGTCCTAATAAGTTTTGTTCTTTCAAATATTGTACCACGTGCTATGGTGGAGTCTGGCAAAGCACTTGATTGTAACTCTGTGATGTGATTCATAGAATGAAACTTTCTAAGATGTTCAGTAATGCAATTTTAAGTTGTGGACTGTTCTTAACTTTATCGTTCACTAGCTTTCTAAGAAACACACTGCCAATTAAAGGAGCGTTTTTAATTGTAATGCATTTTTTGTGGGGGTGTTTTACTACATTTATATATATTTCGTTTTTTGCCTCCTGCAGTACTTTCTTTTTTACAGAAAAGCATCTAGCTTCATAGGGATCACTGGGTTTACCTACCCAACCTTTAAACTTGGGACCTTCCAACAAATATCGACAGAATTTTGTGCCATGATTCGTCTCCTTTTGCTGATTTCCTTCCTTTTCCTTGCTTCTCTTTAAGTGCAATGCCCTTTGAAATCACTCATTCTCACGTCATTTGTAATTATTTAACACATAAAAGCGCGGTCATTAAGTGGCTACAGGCGGCGTGAGTTAGCTGGAGGAATTATCTACCCACCAAACATTCGTACTGTGCAATCGCCATGCAATAGTCACGCTTTACTAGTCATATGACCCATTTTATGGCGTTAGAGGAGTACTGAGGAGCCCTATATTTTGATTTTCTTATCATTTTGGTATTTTGAAAACGCCTTACATTTTCTTAAAATTAAGCGAAAATCCCTCAATTCCTTTCGGCGCAAAATATCCCTAAGCGAGGGATTAATCCAGTGGTGACCAAACTAGGTATTGTGATTACATCATGTAATCAAAGACTAAATAAGGGCTTATAGGCTTTGAGGTTAACAACTTTTGTCATGTTTACTACGCTGCCATCTAGTTGTTACATAAGGAGTCACGTCATAATTCCCATTTGAATTGCATTAGCGACTGTGCTGCCATATATATATGATCTAGGGTTATAACTAAGACAACTTATTTATATTTTCAAAGGGAGCTACTGTAGATGAATTTTTAAACTTACAATGGACCTTGCATTTTTAACAGATCTGACAGGTTAAAATGACCTCAATGTGGAATGAAAGACAGGCTCAATGTTCAGCTGCAAGGCAAAGACCGTCTCATAGTAACCAACAGTGCTGAGATTCCTTTAATCTGCGCGGTGCTGTAAACGACGCAGTGACTATGTTTGTAGAGGAAAGAAAGAGACAGAGAATACCTTTACGATTCCATTCGGAAGCAGTACTCGCGTGTATACAGGTACAATCGGGTGAAAAATCTTCTAGCAGGTCAATGAAACAAAGTTTCCATGTGTACTAAATTTTTCATTATTGAGCAACATTTGCACTGGAATTTAACACAGTAAACTTCATTTAGCTTTGAAAATTAATTAAATAAAATACATAAATACAATACACTTATATGTATAACAAAACTAGTAATTACAGATTGACATACATAAATAAAATGTACTTCTGTGCATAACAAATACCAGTATATGGTTCACTGACCTTTATGACAATAAATTACAATATAAATTCTGATTGTATCAAACGAAAAAGAGGTGCAGTTGGGTGAAAAGTCTTGTTGGGTACTTGTACTCCTTGAGGTGGATGGGAGTTCTTTCTGTTGTGTTTTAACATGAATTTTCATATGTTCACTATGTCTTCTTGAATTACAATGTGATTGAACGAAATGTATTTCTTTTTTCCGCTCTTATTTCCATATTACATACTTTACAAAATATATTACACCCTTTCACACAAACGTACTTAACAGAGTGCTGCAAAACAGCGCTTACAACCGGTTTAGATTCGACCGGTTGGAGCTACAACCGGTTAAGATGAACGTCCGGCCGAATATTCGACTTTCAGGCAGTTACCCCTGATGTATTGCAGGTTAGTCAGAATACCAGGCACATTTAATCATACGTAAAACTGACTTTTTTGCGAATACACAACCAGAGTAACAATTTGTTAAAAAAAAGTGTTTGCAAGAACTTCTACAGTTGATTAGACATTATAACACATATATTTTCTTTATTATTTTGAATTTGCAGCAACTTCATAAGTACGTCTATATTTTAAAATTTTACAGTTTTACCAATAAAAGTTGCTTATAGATATGTTAAACAATGGAATAGTTTTACACAGAACAAGACGTGCATAAGCCATTATGTTTTTCTTACCAATAAACGCTATATAGCTGGAGTTTTACTATACCAGTGTTAAACAGTATACGTCATAACTCCGTCATCATTTTATTACGTCGTAACTCCTTCTCGTCACATATCGACTGATTCGATTTGTTTAACCCGATAACCGATATTACTTAAGTGTTTACTGTTTATGTAAGATCACGGATGCTTCAGAGCACAAATCTCACACAGAAAGAAAATAATGGGAAAGGAGAAGAAATTCATCTCAAAATTGGGATAATACAGAAAAATTAAGTACCATATACAGTACTTTAATACGTCATTGTGTATATTAAAAAACGTCTTTCATAATAGGTAGGCATTATATTAATAATCCATGCGAATACTCAGGCAATATGTACGCCCTATTTTGATCATAAGTAGGAAGAGATATATGCGATACTTGTTTTTATTCTTAAGGAAAAAGGAGATATTGAGGATTATTGTTTAGTCAACTGTCCGAAGACACGTCCGAACCTTACAAGTGATACCAAGAAGGCATCACTTATAAGGCAACTAAGTCAGGAGATAATGGGGTAGAATGGCTAGTTCCTTTTCCACTCCATTGCATACATCGCCGACTAGCTACATATTACACCAGTCGAACTTCAGATATAAATCTCTAAATAATGGTTACTGAAAGGGAGAAGTTTTCTCTCATTAATTTATTGCAAATATAAATTTTGTGTAATTTATACTGAAGAAAACAACATTTAACCACTTATAATATTCAACTCCTAAATTTAAAGTTATAAGCACTTAGATTTCCACTCGCCCCAGAGCCCAGCTTTCTTATATTAATGAAAACTTGACATTTTGCGAATTCTTTGGTATAGCTTTTGCAGAGAATTATAAAAAATGTTGATTCAAAGTATCTGTGATCGTTATTTTTAATTATTAAATTTATATACAAGTGTATTTAGTAACGAAAGTCAAGCTTGCTTTAATTCATTCTGTACCCAACAAGACAGAGAAGGATATTAAAAAAAAAAAAAGGCATGGCCCATTCATTTTCCCGAATTCGGACACTGAATATAAATAACCGTATTCATAGATCTACTGAAAATTAAGTCAATACTTCATTTCTTCCCCATGTCCGAAGACTTCGACGTGATATTAAAATTTGCAGTTTAGAAGTTATAGATCCACCAGCTTCAAATCTTCTTTTACTAACTCACCAATAATTCATATATATTGGTTGCTTGGTAAATCTACATTTTCCTTTAAAATTCTCATCGTTAAATTTAAATGGATAAAAACTAGTTTTGTACGGCTTTATTTTTTTATTGCCACAATTATTTATACACTATCAATGTATTCAATGTCCAATGTACTTATTAAATAATCGTTTTAATCTTCAATTTCGATTGTATAACTTTCTTTACAGGAGATATTTAGCTCAGTTTTCGAAAAAAGTCAGGAAACAAACGGTCAGCTGTTTACGGAGTCGGCCATCTTGTCCTTCTGTGCAAGGCTTATACTAGGGTGATAGGTTGTGTAACGATTATCATGTGTAATTGTACAACTCTTATATATAGAATAGCTTATACACTGTTTATTAGTTACGTTTTACGTTCCAACGGTAAGTCCTGTATAACCTTTATACTGCACATAGTTTATTAGTAAAATGAAAATGTATACCGGTAACTAAAAAGAAGTCGTTATTCATATACAATGCTTCTTAACTACTGTAAGTACACATGCATTATTATTTCATTAAGAAATTATTTCTAAGAAGATAGAATGTCAGCTTTAAGAAAGAATATAATTTAAAAAAAAAGTTCCTGATGATTGTAGTTTTACACTGCATGTTGTTGATCTTGAAAATAGATAATTGTAATATCTGGATGGCTCAATGACATGATCTGCCTTTTATATCCAAAAGCCGCAGCCGTCCTCCCACAGAGCGAAACAAATCGAGCCTTCGATAAACCGAATAATAAGCAGTCCGCGTGGTGGAAGAGCTTTGCATACTGCCTACGCTGCTAGGCGCTCAGTATCGCTGTATAATAAAAATTATTGAAAACCGGGTTTGCAGGACTCTAGTACTCACAGCCAAATTCGTTTACCAATATTTGTTGCATGTTGTGTTTTCTTATTTTCGGCATATTTCTGAACAACGTAAGACTACGTTCTGACTAGCGCTTGTGCTCGTAATAAATTAAATCTCCATATACCTGAGTAAGGAAAACAAACCTTTATGGGACGACTTCCTTTGATATCGTGTTCTCGTTGCGAGTGTAGGCCTACGCTTGTAACTCTATACGTCAGACCATAGCTATACTACTCTAGACACCACTAACCTATTTTCAATGTTTTGGTTAAAGGAATCGCAGCTTTGGTAATCAATAATCATGATCGGTAACATAAAGATATTCCTGACAAAATTAAATTTATGGGAAACTCAGCTGAATAGTTATATCACATATTACTTTTCTTCTCTGAATGCTTTCGAAAATAAAAGGCTAGATTTATATCACAACTTCATCTCCATTCTGGAATACCCATATATGAAATTTGAGATCAGGTTTTCTGAAATTAATTACATTAGATAAAGATATGCTTCTCTATACAAACCATTATCTTTCGATCCAGTGGAAGCTTCTGTACGATTGCAACTAGAATTACTTACAATGCAGAACAGTACTTTCATAAGAACATCAGGGAAAAGTGGACTAGATATACCAGTTATTGCCAATAGAAATGTAGCGTAACATGAAAAATTTTGCATGTCGCATAATAGCATGTTTGGATCAGTATACTGTTGTGAACAGTTTTTTTTTTTTTTTACGAATCAGTGTAAATCAATTAATTAACATCATCATTAGGGAGAGGAAGTTTAGTAAGTAAGGAAAGCAATCAGATTGAAGCACGGAGTATAGATGTCACGTGTTGTGCACACCTCTCCATAACAAACTATCGCAGACGTTTCGTATAGTTCGCTGCGTATTAGTTTAGATCATAGGCGGGAAAAATGTGTGTCGCAACACGAACTCTGTGATCGCCGTGAAGTCAGGCTACCCTCCAAGCGAAAGACAAAACCAACTATAGATATCAGTGCTGTATTGCTCACAGTTGATTTAGTGACAGCAACACGATGTCTTGTTCAAAGCAATGTTTGAGTATACGTAAAAGAAAATGTAGGGAGGAATGGAAAGAAAAATATTTGTTTATTCCGAAAGGTGAAAATGTTATGTGCCTGCTGTGTTCAAACATTTTGCTAGGAGTACTACAGCACACGAATATAAGACGACATTATACAGACGTTCATGGAGATCATTGTAATATAAAAGGTAGACAGTAGGTTCGTTTTATTTCTTTTTTGAGAGAAGATTAATTCGAACTTTATTTTTAATCTTGAGATGGGGTTATCACCTGAGCGTTTACAGGCTGGTAGTTGTTTATTATTATATACATTAACAGGTTCTATAACTATATTAAGAGCGATTTTATATATGTATGTAAATATCGGTGTTTTGTATTTCTTTTATTAAGAAATTTATTTCTTTGGATGGATCATATATGTTTTTTATTTATTGTAACTATTTCAAGAATATTTGCTTTAAGTTAGTATTACATACATTATTTTCCCACAAAGTTTCTTAAAATTATGTTATTAATTCAATAAAATTATTTTTAGCCATGGAATACGCTACACTTATACAATGATTAAAGAGGAAAGAACAAAAACAAAATACTTCCAGTAAAATGCACGTAGAGATCTCGTTTGTCTAATGAACATGTGTTCGCACAATTAGAGAGAAGGATTTGATTAAACCATCAGCCGTCCAGTGAAGGTAACCACAAGGATCCTGAATACAGATCAGTTATGTTTCTTAAGTCGATTGTGCCGTTTTAGTTTCGACACTCTGTGTTTCATTCTTTCTTTTTCTTTTTTTTTTTCCTTCCTTATTCATGTTATTTCTTGTTGTTAGTTACCCTTACTTCTCATAGATGGCATTCTGTCCGCCATTTTAGGTCCCATTCTTCATTTTCATAGATGGTTTTCTTCTTTCCGCCATTCATGATCTGATACTTCTCACGTATAAGGAACGAATTTAAGTTATCAAGTGATATGGGCTTTCGAATTTCATTGGTTCTGTTCTTATTAATTATTAGTTAGCGTCAGTTCGCCGGTGAAGCATGGTGGACGGTGGACGCGGAGTGTCGTGGGTCGACACTTGGGGAGAATGGTTGTGGGACAGCCATTGACAGCTGGGGTTTTGTTTGGCGGTGATCTGGGATGAAGGATCTGGCGTAGTCGGGACTCGATCTGAGATGGTCCCTAACTACGTGTGGAAGTGTGGCCGGGCTGTGGAGTGTCCGCGTTGTGTGATGATGGTGGCGTGAGTGTTGGAGAGAGACCATTGTTGGTTGGTTTCGAGGCTGGTCTGTCTACGATCATAACAGGTTTTCCAACATCAGTAATTGTATGTTTCTTTGAGAAATATAAGTATATTTGCTCTCTTATCGGGGATTGTGTAATTCACTTTGGTTTAAAGTATCCACTGGCATTTCATCAATTGTATATTTGATAGTGGTTGTGTTTGCCTTCATATTGGTACTTCCTGCAGCATTCGAGAAGTATAGTATTGTCGACCGATTAACTTATAATCTGTTATTACAGATTGTGTCACTATTGTGTGTAATGAGGAATGCCAGTTGAGTGACGAGTCATTGGCAAGCCAGTCCCCAGGATTAGTAGAGTTATAGTTGACTTTATTCCCCCTGCATCCATTTTGTTTAGTTTCTTACTACCGGAAGTGTTAACTAATAAATGTAAACAGTTAGTTTATTATTTATGCTGAGTGTTACATTTGTAATCCATTATTTATTGAAATGAAATATCTTTCAGCAGCCTTCTATTGCGCTCTCTCTCTCTCTCCATATATATATATATATATATATATATATATATATATATATATATACACGTTTGTACAACCTCGCTCATGAGGCTATCGACCCTAACGTGCGTTTGACGGCAGGGTATAAAAGTATTATTTACTTATTATTAATACAAATTTTAAGAACACCAAAAGAGGCAAGCCGTAGAACGATTGATTAAAAAAAATACCAAATTTTGGAATTGGGATTCGCTTGATGCCAAAATGTCATATTGGCAAAATTATCTTTCTTGAAAATATAAATTATATTGGATATTATGTAAAGAGTTCCTAAGAATTCGTAATAGGATGTTTTGTATTTGAAAGACTTGGAATTTTAATTTTACTAATAGTTGGTAGGTAGACTGTGGAAGAAAACCTCTCGCTTCAAATAACATACCTTTGACATAGCTGTTATACAGGGACATCATTTTATTTTTACTAACGTTTTTAATATTAACCTGGCTATATCTTTGGATTAAAGGTCTAGAACCGGAGACACCGCTTGCTTCGCCTTCCAAGACTGGAGTTCGATGATACTGGCGTAAAATACAAATCACTTTACTAGGTATAGTAGGAAAGAAAAGTAGTTCATCCATTTATGTAAACTAGGAAATATCGTAATTTTGAGTTTGATAATTTTAATTAGGCTTTTGTTTAATCAAAATACAGTACTGTATTAACACATAGTGTTTTTACTCACGAATTGAGCTATCCATTCGGACGTATTAATTATGCAATGTTTATTGCACTGTTACAGCACATTAATATACAATATAGAGAATGAAGTTAAATTGAAAAATAATCATAATATGGATATTTAAACACATTTTTGAAAATGGTGGCCGTTCATTTCGATACGGGCTTCAGTCCTGTTGTGCATATTATCGCACTATAGACTATTGTACCTAATTCCAATTACCAGTTTCGTCCTTAGTACTAGTAACTCATGTTGAACTAATTCTGTACCTACTCTATAAAAGAGTACCTTACGTACTGTAAATTTAATCTTCACTTCTGCCCGATCCGAAAAGATAAAATTACTCACAAATGCTTTCTACTGTCCGTTCAAGTAGTTTTGTCGCAGGGTCGTAGAAAAAGGGTAAATCACGTGACAGTTAATTACTTAACGAGGCCCTTCTATTTAAGTTATTTTAAACAGTTGTATAATATTACGTAGACGTCCAATTCCTAACAGAAATTAATGTTTTCAGAAAAGAGCTAAGACAGCCCAGCTACTAGATTTTACAGAGGGGCGAACAGAAGCAGGTGGGGGAAACCGGAATGCGACGTAAGCAAACGGACGACAGTACCTGTGCGAAAATATGATTCAATACTGATAGCTCTTTCGTCTCTGGAAAACGCGAACATATTTCTGGAACGTACTATACTGACCAGCTCAGTACTGCATACGCGGCCTTGGTTCTGTGTGGAGTACGGTTGGACGTTTACTAGTAGAGGGGGTGGGAGTGAAGTACATTAAAAAACTCAGGTACAATAAAAGTTGAAGTAAAAATAAAATGTCCCTGTAGAAATGAAGCCACACTATGATAATATAGTTCATAGGATTAGAGAACAACATTAGTTCGATTGAACTGATAAGGCACTCAAAACATTAGGTTGGATATCCTACACTGAAACTCCAGAATATACTAACCGATAACTTTCCTAACTTGTATGGAACGAATATGCGTTGACTGATAACAACACAAAGATCTATAACACGTAGAAGAACAAAAATGACGATGAAAAAATAATAACAAAGATATGAAGAATAAGAACAAGAAGACTAAAGAGAAACAACATTAATAAGAAGAAAACAAGTAAAATGAGAATAATAACAAGCAAAACAGTAATAGAAGCGAAAAAAAAAGATAAATAAGAAGACAATTGACATGAACAACGGCAATAAACGGGAAAATAGCAAAAAGATCAATCAGGCGATCGCGAATATGGGGAACAAGATGGAAAACGAGAATGAGTATAAAACAATAAGACCAGAACCAAAATAAGAAGAAGAAGATCATGAACAACAAGAACAACAAAAATAAGGACAAAAACAACGAGAATAAGAAGAAGATCGGCTAAGACGCTTGCCTGCTGATTAATTGGTTGTGTTTTTCCCGAGGTTTTCTCCAATGGTGAGGCGAATGTCTGGTAATCTCTGGAGAATCCTCGGCCTCATCTCGCTGTCACCAATTCCTAGTAGTTCATACAGCATCGTTAAATAACCAAGTAAAAGTTAAAAAAAGAACAAGATTGTGGTTGGTTGATTCAATGTAGAGTGCTGAGACCTATGATCGTAAATATTCATCTTGAAGAATTCCACCTACCAGGAAAAAAGAAAAGAAAAGATAGTGCTTCACTAGTCAACCACACAGGTCACGAGATCGAGTTCCGTTGCAGCATCGTCTTTTAACCGCCATGCGGTTCATTATTAACGGTAGAACAATTGCGAAACTTTGCACAGGAACAGAAAACGCAAAACACGTGACTTTGATACATTCAGACTAGAAACGTCATTCACGGTTCAAAGCACCAGAGGTCTCCCAGCTCTGAGCGAGTTTGTGTTAAATATTATCACAGTCTAGTATATACAGTCACGAAGCTTGAGTTGTGAGGGTGCTAGGAACAATAGACTGTGCCGGTACTATTTCGTATTGTCTGTAATGAGGCGATATTAGCGATCCTAGTGGTTAGCAACTATCTATGGATGCATATTTACTACGTATTGAGCTTCGTGACTGTATATATGTACTAAACTGTGATATTACCATAACCATTACTTCCATCGTTTCCATCATAATTAAATATCGTTATACCTAGATGAAGACCCTTTGCCATCTTTAACAAAGTAAGTTATTCTGTTAAATGTTGGTGTAGGCTTCCGCGGCTGCTGTTCATGGATTGTGAGTTTCCGAGCTTGTGCTGCGTTGTCTCAGCTGCTAGAGCTAGTTTCGACCATTCTGCTGTAGTCGTCCTCCACAGCTCTGAGAACGACCACAGCAGGATGATCGAAACAGCTCTAGCAACTGAGACAACGCGGCACAAGCCCGGAAACCCACAACCCAAGGTATTTTGTTCTTCCTCTTCTCACTAATTACAAGTATGGTGCAATTTTCTGGTCACAAAACCAGAAACAACTAAATGAGAAAACATAGAATAAGTGTGAGTGATGCCAAGATGGTACTTTCTCATATGTTTTGTGTTTAGGGGTCATAGATCTAGAGATCAGTTACGAAGTTATAAAATTGAAAAAAGATGTTGGGGAAATTAAAAAGTGGCTAGTTAATAAATATAGTTACCGATTGAAGTTTATTATAAAGAAGTAAATCTTAGAAAGTGATGTCGTGAAGTTTATGAAAGATGATCTTAGTGATGGTATTTACAATTTTCTATAGTTTTTTTTTTCTGCGTGTTGATTCTGGTTAATAAATTAATAATCAAACTAAAGTGAACTAGGTACTCATGTCAAGATGTAGCAAGATTGTTATAATGACGTGTATTATGTAGAAAAAAGATTCCAGTAAGTATAATCGAGTGAAGTGTTAAAGGTTTTTAAATAGAAATGTTAGTATAGGGATTTTAATTAGGATAGTCAGTTAAAATTTAAGAAAGATATTTTGATAAAGTAATAATGATCAATAAAATAATATCCTATAAAATAGAACGAGTTAGATGTAATGTAGAAAGACGGAATTAGAAATAAATTTAGTTAACAAGATTAGAATGATGAAAGGAACGTAAGTGTGGAACGAACAGATGGTGGACATTTAAGATCAGTAGGAAGGAATTGACTGTTTGGAGTTAAGCTAATAGCGAGAGTAGAAGAGTTATTAGTTTAACAGGCTGTCGTGATTGCATACTAATTGTAGGTATATGTAATAGAAAGTTATGGTGAAACCCGTATACATAAGCTGTGGTACACCATAACTAATATAAATCTTGATGACAAATAAATATCTATTTCATCATACATTTTGTGCATTCCGAAACGATTTAGTTTTACATTTTATCAGTTACATTCCTTTCTACGATAAATAAAACATTTATGTATTAGTACACCTTAACTGTAAGGACTCGGGCTAGGACTGCCCTCGCACGTAGGCCGCTTGGATGGGCCTATTGTACTACCCGCAACAGAACGATGTGTATGCTTTAAAACCACCTATAGCCTGCAGAATCCCTGTTACCTTTCCGCGTAGACTTCATCGCGGTCCTCAATCCCGGTCCCACGTGCTACCATGAACCACGGGATAGCTCACATAGCACTACCACCAGCAACTAATGACCACTTCCCACGGGGTCCAAGCTCGGTGGCGGCCTGCTTCCGACTCTACATCTGCAAGCCGAAATGAGGAAAAGAAACGGAAATTATGATGAAAGAGAGGAAGCGTAGTATTATGTTGGCGAAATGAGCCTGAGGTTCAACGCCGAAAGTTACGTAGCAATTCTGCCCAATTGGTTGAGGGAAAATCTCGGATAAAACCTCAACAAGGTAACTTGTCCCAACCAAGGTTTGAACTCCGGTCCGTTCATTTCACAGCGGTGGACAATAACACATTCTAACATGTTGTTTAGTAAACTCTCCGAAGACAAGTTGGAACCTCATAATTTACATAGTAAGGCATCACTCATGAGACAGCTAAGCCAGGAGATAATGGGGTAGTATGGCCATTGGCCAGTTTTTTTCCCCCTTCATTGCATACATCTCTGACTTGCAACATATTACACGACTCAGACTTGAAGTGTATACAAACAATTGTTCTTCCTCTGACACATACCGTCAAGTGATAATAGATGTACTGTAGGCCTACATATGAGCTAACACCTCAATCAGAGGATTCTTACAAAAAATATTTTGTATTCGATCTCCGTTACATCGCTCGACAGGTACACACACGCTGACACACTTGCAAACCCACAAAGTAGTGACTCGCAAATTCACATGAAACAGCTATTCATAGAACAGAAATAGAGGAGGAGGAAACGAGAAAAAGAAGAAAGAAAGAAGGAAAAAAAGAAAGAATGGAATGGAGGGCGTAATGTAAGAAATATATAAAAAAGAATAAATATATTTTAAAAGTGTGTTTTTAAGTACAGTAAATTCATTCATAGTTTTCTGGTCAATGGCAAGTCTTTCACTGCAAACCCAGCATTCTCCAATCTTTCTTATTTTCTGCCATCCTCTTTGTCTCCTCATACGAACCATGTATATTATTGTTATCTATCATACGTCTTCTTCTGCCTCGAACTTTTATCCCTTTCACCATTCCTTTCAGTGCATCCTTCAGTAGATAGCTTTTCCCAGCCCGTAACCCAACCAATTCCTTTTCCACTTCCTGATCAGTTTCAGCATCATTCTTTCTTCATCCACTCTTTCTAGCACAGTTTAATTTTTTGTCCTGTCTATTCATTTCACACGTTCATTCTTCCCCATATCCACATTTCAAATGCTTCTAGTCGTTTATCTTCAATTCGTCGTAATGTCTATACCGGGTGTTAAAAAAAGTATCCTATATTTTAGGAGGTGCTAGTATGCAACAAAACAAGAAAAAAATGTCTGATAAACATGGGTCCTACAACACATACTTTCTGAGATCTGAACACTTGTTCATAAGTGGTGCTCAATGTGACGTCCATTCATGGCAATGCATTTCTCTGCCCTTCGGCGTAAGGATTCACGCACTCTTTGAAATTGACCTCGTTGTTCTTGATAACCAAAGTCTAGGGGATTTAGATTTGAGGAATGAGCAGGCCAAGGTGTGGGGCCTCCCCAATCAATCCTGCGATCCTGAAATCTCAGCGTCAGGTGTTCACACGCTCATTGCGGAAAAAATGTGCTGGTGTGCCATCATGCATGATGTAGTCTTTGCTGACATGGCACTTACTCCAGCAAGGTAGGCAATACGTTAATAAGAAAGTCCTGATAACCAGCCCCAGTTAATCTCTGTGGTAGCCGTATGGCCCTTAATCTAGCACCAAGAACGCCTGCCCATACGTTGATTGAGAATCGGTGCTGATGCCTTATTTCTTCAACAGCATGGGAATTTTCATCAGCCCACACATGCTGATTACGAAAATTCACAACACCATCTCTGCTGAACCCCGCACATATCCGCAACCAAACTTTTGTTTTCAGTATTCCTTGCGACGTATCAGTATTTCATGGCAGAGGTGTCAACTGCGGTATGATTATCTGGTAGCCTGCTGTATTGTAGGGCAGAAAAATACATTGCCATAAATGGACGTCACATTGAGCACCTCCTATGAACAAGTGTTCAGATCTCAGAAAGTATGTGTTGTAGGATCCATGTTTAATAGACATTATTTTCTTGTTCTGGTGCATATTATCACCTCCTAAACCATTGGATAGGTACTTTTTTTTAACACTCTGTATTTCTGCCCCATACAATGCCACACTCCACACAAAGCACTTCACTAGTCACTTCCTTAGTTCTTTTTCAGAGGCCCCCGGAAGATAATTCTTTTTCTATTAAAAGTTTTCTTTGTTGTTGCAATCCTCCTTTTGACTTACTGTCGGCAGCTCATGTTACTACGTGTTCCACTGCCTCACTTTAAATTCGCAAGTTGATCTTCTTTTGTTTTCTTTCGATAACCATGGTCCTCGCCTTATTTGAATTTATCTTCATCCCATATGCTCACAGCTGTCATTTAACTCCAGTAGCATATCTTTTAGTATCATCTCCTCTTCTGCTAACAACGCCAAATCATCAGCAAATCTTATGCGATCTATTCTTTTTCTTCGTGCTATCACTTCTCCCATGTTCTGAAAAACACTATTTTACTAAATGTTCCACATAGATGTTGAACAGGATAAATGATAAAGGGCATTCTTGTGGTACTAAAAATGTCATAAGTGCAGGGAATTTACCTTCATCCCTGTCAGGATATTGCAGTGACATCCATCACACTCTAATTTTCGGAACCGTGTCCGGTCCGGCAGCACGTGAGAATACGAAGTTGCTCGTTGCATAACGCTCCTTATCACACGCCCCGGGCGTTGCGCAAGGCATTATCGGCGTGACAAGTAGTGTAGGTCCGGCCCGGATATTGAACCCACATTCGCGCGATCTCTCTAGCGTGGCGGGTGGAGGCAGAGGCAGGAAACGGAGAACAGTTACCACATAGCGCGCGGCGCGCCACATTCAGTAGGTGAATGTCATGGAATGTCATCTGTGCGTAACTATAGGGCTCTCCTTGGAATGGGATTTATTTAAGTATAAACACATTTTTCTGTCAGTATGCCACACACAGAATAGTTCATCTGCTGTCGCCTCGCAACTCAATTAACAATGCATATTCCATTTTATACCTATTGTACTTTCCTGGCCCCATGTAAAACCATTACTGCACTCACATCATTTCCTATGTGCTTGGTATACCGCACCGTTTATCTCCCACAGAACCGGTATCTTCAAATATCTTTACAAGCTATCACAATAACATCAAATTGCAGGGTCCATACCTCAACCCATTTATAATTCTGAATCTCGTCAGTGCGCTGCGCTGGAACAATCTCACATTCATATTAGGACTGAATAAGGACAATTCGCATTTATTTTGTGATATGAATTATTTGCAAGGAAGCAAACAAACAAACTAATAAAAAACAAAAAGAATACCTCACTCAAGACTCAAGATAGCTTCAATTCCTATTTGTGTATATTTCATTTGCTATAGCAACAATACTGAAAAATTGAAACAAATTTCTGTGAAAATAACCTCCACTTTTTTTTTTTTTTTTTTTTTTTTTTTTTTTTTTTTTTTTTTTTTTTTTTTTGCGAACAAGGCAATAGTGCATCTTCTTGCTTTAGCCCGCAGTGAGTTGGAAAAGTGTCGGATGGAAACTGGCCTATACGGACTCTGCTGCAGCCTATGTTTCACTGAGACATTTTAATTAACGGAATTAATTTCTTGGGAATACCGAATTCTAAAAGAACATTATATAAAGCTCCTTTCTTAACGGAGTTATATGCCTTTTATTATTATTATTATTATTATTATTATTATTATTATTATTATTATTATTATTATTATTATTATTATTATTATATTATTATTATATTATTATTATTAACATTATTATCAATATTATTGTTATCGATGTTGGCACTGCGGGCCAGAACTAAGCATTTGAGGGCAAGATATAGCCCGCGGGTTGCATATTGAATTGCTCTTTATGGGAATACTCGGTACTTATTATTATTATTATTATTATTATTATTATTATTATGGTGATAGAGACTGGATTAATCTTGCACAGGGTAGGGACCAATGGCGGGCTTATGTGAGGACGGCAATGAACCTGCGGGTTCCTTAAAAGCCATTTGTAAGTAAGTATTGTTATTATTATACCTATTATTCTTTCATCCATTAGTGTTCTGCACATGGGCAGGTTTTCCACTGCAAATCCAGTATTCTCCAATCTTTCCTATTTTCTGCCTTCCTCTTTGTCTCTGCATATGATCCACATATCTTAATGTCATCTATTTATCTGATATCTTCTTCTGCCCCGAACTCTTCTCCCGCCCACAATTCCTTCCAGTGAATCCTTCAGTAGGCAGTTTCTTCTCATTCAGTGACCCAACCAATTCCTTCTTCTCTTCCTGATCAGTTTCAGCATTATTGTTTCTTCACGCACTCTTTCCAACACAGCTTCATTTCTTATTCTGCCTGTCCACTTCACATGCTCCAATCTTCTCCATATCCACATTTCAAATGCTTCTATTCGCTTCTCTTCATTTTATCGTAATGTTCATGTTTCTGCTCCATACAATGCTACACTCCATACGAAGCACTTCACTAGTCTCTTCCTTAGTTATTTTTTAAGAGGCCCGTAGAAAATGCTCCATTTTCTATTAAAAGCTTCCTTTACCACTGCTATCCTCCTTTTGACCTTTTGACTTCCTGGCAGCAGTTCATGTTACAGTACACCCCAAGTATTTAAAGCTGTCCACTTGGTCTACTGCCTCATTTAGAAGTCGCAAGTTTACCTTCTTTATTTTCTTCCGACGGCCGTGGTCTTCTTCTTGTTTGCATTTATTTTCATCCCATGCTACTTACACCTGTCATTTTGCTCCAGTATCATACCCCTTAGTATCATCTCCTCTTCTGCTAACAACGATCTACTATTATTATTACTATTCGTACTAGCATACTTATTAATGGAGTATTTACTCTGAGTCAGAAATAAACCTTTGGCGGTCAAAATATATGTCCCGCGGGTCGCCTATTGGAAAGCGCTGTTGTGTGCACTGAATCTAAAACTGAAACTTACTAAGTAGCTCTTAGTAAGCTGACATCCTAGACAACAAGTGATTTCATATTTGGAATCAGCGCGTCCATTTCAGTACAAATTAACAAAATCATCTTCGTTGACCAGCGCTATTTTTATTTAAATATTTTATTTAGCTTTGAAATTGGACGTGTCTATTCTGCAATACGATCAGTAACTCATCTATTACGGACAGTAAACTGCCTGAGATTAGTTGTGTACGTGAATTTACTGCTCAAAGATACCACCGAGATGGGAGCTAACAGTTCCATAACCGTCGCCAGATACACCGACCATCCCCGTACACTGTGTATTCCACCAAATTGGTGCTCCCGACTAATAGCAGTGGTACGTGATCACGAAGGTAAATATTTATCCGGTCAGCCAGATCCATCTGGAGTCATCGGAATCCCTACACCACGCTGTACATATTTGTATGTAATGAGATAATGAGATGAGATGATACGAAATAAAGAAAACTGCACGGAGAAATGGGAAGTGTTGCTGTAATGGATGTAATCTGTAAAATTGAAGGAAAACTCTTGTCCACAACAAACATCTGTCAGCGTCGAGGATCGAACACGAGTCTGAACAATAAGTCATCCATTAATAACATAGCGTAACAAATTTTAACTTTTTTTTTTGCGCTGGGCATGTGATATATGTTTTCTATATAATTTGAGCCTCCTGAATACGAATATGACAATAAAAATAGTTGTTGGTTACTGTTTTGAGGAATTTTCGAATTTACATCTATTCAAAATACTGTTCTATATAATAACAATAAGGTTAAATATTCACTGTTCAGAAGATTACAGCTTCCTTTTTCTGAATTTTCTTTTATATTGGACATCAGGTAGGCCTACATCACGAGCTGAAGTCCAACAATAGTCTGCTAGCATATTGATACTCTACTGTCCTTGGTATCTTCTTTCCATAGTTGAAATTTCGTGATGAAATCGCCACAATTGTCGGGGAAAAAGTCAAGATGGGAGTGAAGGAAGTGAATTTTCAGGGACATGTTACAACCCATAGTTTTATATGCCAACAATAAATTTTGCACTAGTTCTTCGTAGTTCTCACTTATACGGTTACCCAGAAAATTTAATACAACCTCCTTGAATGCAATCCAGGCGGCTTTCAACAAAGATTTCTTCATTATTTCTCTAATTCTCTCTCTAATTTATGGTCCATTGAAAATTCTCTCTTTTATTTTTGAATCACTAATAGCAGGAAATTTTTCCTGGATATGTTTAAATGCTACATTTTCATGATTCGTACCTTCAACAAAATTTTTCAGTAACGCTAACTTAATGTGTAAAGGAGGTAAAATTACTTTACTTTGAGGTACAAGAGAGTGATGTATAATATTTTTCTTCCCTGGCGCTAGTGATTGTCGTTTTATTTTATGATGCTTATCTCGAGCGCGACTGTCCCATTTGCACAGAAAGCAGCAAAATTTTGTGTAGTCTAATTTGCATTCCAAGAAGCAATACTGTTCTCCAACCAGAAGATCAACCGTGAAAGAAATGTGGTTACTATTGCGTCATCTATTGGAGCGAAGTAGATAGACAATATTACCGTTATAACGTCAGTTTAAAAACAATGCGCTCTCCTGCATATGTTATTTCCTGTATGGAGAGATTAAAAGACCAGGAGATTAACAGTGATCTAATTTTGTAACTAGGGTAGTATCAATAAGTGTGGGTATCAATGTTATTGTTTGTGCTGTGAGAGCTAGCCAATAGAGATACGAGTACCCACGTGTGTGACCTTATGACATCAACATTCATTCACAGCATTATCCCGCTTCGTCTCAGTCCCCAAAGACTTTCTCGTGGTTGGAGTACAGTACTATAACCTTTTAATTAATTTCATAGTTTCAAAATGTTTTGTGTTTTCATTCTAATTACTGTTTTCAATTATATGTGTATTTTCAAATGTATGTTTTTTTGTGACGAAGCCTATCACAGTATGTTTAATGGCTTAATAAATTGAATTGAATTGAATTGAATTGAATTGAATTGAATTAATTGAATTGAAATCCGCACATATAAACCTTTCGTACTTTGAATATTATCATTAAAGCACACTTTAAAGAAATACACGTCTTAGACAGAATACTACTCGTAATACCACGGAAATCTCCTGGTAAACTGAAGCGATTTCATAAGGCGAACCTGTTTCTCCAACTCCAAATGGAACCGAAAAGGACAATAAAACAATTTGCGCTTCTAGAAGTGGTTTGACAGGGTAGTCTATTGCAAAATATAAACTGCAGTATAGTAATTAAACTCGCAGTGAAAGCAATGAACATGTCAAGTAAAATGAGGTAAACGCAAGCGAATTCTAATCGCGAACCTATTTCACCCCCTCCAAATAGACTCGTGAAAGGGCAATAAAATGCTTTCCGTTTCTACGAGTGCTTCTAACATGGTGATCTACTTATACTAATATTGTTTTCACATAATGGGTCGTCACATTTGTAGAACAAAATAGTTACACACGAAATACGGTGATTTTTTTAATAACATGCATAGAAAATTAATTATATTGTGCATCTCGAAACCCCGAACTGATGGAACATTTTGCTTGTTATTTTTGAATTCAGGAGGTCGAAATTAGTAAGAATTTGTTAGTTTTATATCTGGTGCAAAATGACTGTTGACCAGTGTAATTAGATAGCAGGATAGCACGTTCTAGAAAGGTGCTTCCGGTAAGTAGACCTAAGTGTTTCCACTGCACTTCCCAAGTGTCAGGTCTGCAGCATGCCAGTCGACTATAATTGACGGCTTGCATTCTCTCGGATCTGCATTACTGCCATTCATTCCTCGACTTCATGTTCTTGCGCCTTATCTTTCATCTTACCAAGTTAGTACTCTATAATGACGAGAACGAGCAATATCAATAATACAATAATACGATTTTGTATTATTAAGCTGAAACTTAATTATGGCATTGTGATGAAGTTAGTATGACGTTTTTATCTTGGAGTGCGTTGTAGATGGATAAGTAAAAGACCTACTGTAAGTCCTTTAACAACCAAGGGCTGTTAATACTAAGATCATTGATCAATCGAAAAATATAAGTTGATAGTACAGAATGATGATGAAATGAAACTTAAACTAAACTAAGAGACCGACACGTCTCGTAATTTTGTCTGAATATCTGTGTCTCTCAGCTCACATAATGAAGTTTCATACGCCTCGGCGTGACTGACGTCATTGTGACCCTTGTAATGTGTACACGTATGAAAAGTCACAGGATATTCTGGCATAGTCCACTCATGATGTGACTTGGTTTGGAGTTTGACTATCAGTAAGCTCTCATGTCAATAGTACATAGAAAGTAAATACATTGGCGTCCGTCCATCTACGTTACAGACGCGGCTGTGGAATAATTTATTAATCTCAAATATAATAGTAATAGTATCACTCTTAATTTCCTTAGAGTAAGTGGATGCTAATCATAGCATTAATGTGCTTTACCGTGAGCTGAACACGTAATTTTTATGCATATGTTTCCTGACACCTTCACTGGTTCTTCTAAAATTAAAAGTTGAGGGTAATTGACTAGATCGTCTAAAAGAACAGATTAAGCGAAATCCGAAACAAACTCTATTACTATAGGTAGAAAGGGAATGCATCGTACTAAATAATACAAGATTGCTTGAAGAACTACGGTTACAAAAGACTTCAGATTCGGCTATTTGAAGGGGAAGATACGTTGATAATGAAGGATTTTAGTGGTGGTGATAGTGATAATTGTGATGATGATGAAAATAATAGTGATGCTGGTGATAATGACGATGCTGTGTTGGTAGTGGTGATGTTGGGTTGACGGTGACGGAAGTGGTGTTAGTACTGGTGGTGATATTGATTATTATGATGATGATGGTAATGATGATGACTATGTTGATATGGTGGTGATGATAGGCTACTTTTGGTGATGACGGTGACTAGAGCCCGGATGTTTAGGGATTTGTAACAGTTAAAATAGGCAGGCAAAAAAAAAAAAAGGCAATAAAAACGTAAAAAGAAGGCATAATAATCTTTGAAAAGGCATTATAAATTTTTAAATGACATAATACATTTTAGCGATAAATTTAAATTATATAAAACGTAAAAATAAGGCATAATAATCTTTGAAAAGGCATTATAAATTTTTAAATGACATAATATATTTTAGCGATAAATTTAAATTATATAAAACGTAAAAATAAGGCATAATAATCTTTGAAAAGACATTATAAATTTTTAAATGACATAATATATTTTAGCGATAAATTTAAATTATATCAACATAACTCATATATTTACTTCGTAGGTGACGCATGTTGACTTATAAAAGACTTTTTTCTCGTGATTAACTGTCTTTTCACAAACCTTACATAACAAAACTGTTCCATCGGTTGAAAACACATGGGCATCAAATTCACTAACGTAAGCACGAAGTTTACTTTTCAATGGTTTACTGAATTTAGGCATTCTAGCTAACCGATCTTATACCTTCTGTCACCCGACAATAACTGACTGTTCCTTGCTCAAATTTCTTTCTCCTACATTACAATAAACACTTGTAGCACAAAATAAATTGTAACAGTAACATTTGAAAATATGAAAGCAGTCAAAATTGGAAGTGCTATGTGACAACTTCTATGAGAACGAGCTTAATATTTAAAATTATAAAGCTGATTGTTGGTATCGTGAAGACATGACAATATTATATTTGTAACTGTGGATTGTCGATCATTATTCATATTATATCAATAGTATTATTAGCAGACTAAACACCGAAATAAATTACTTTTATTTGCTATTGTTAGTAAAGTTAGTCATTACATTACAATTAATTAGAAAATTGCAAGTAAAAAAGAAATATTGCTTTAAAATGACAGAAAAGGCATTTATTAGTAAGAAACACCTTAAAAAAGCAAAATAGGCAAAATAAAAATTGGCCTTATCACTTTGATTTACTCCAAATCACATTTATATCTATGCAAATTAATAATGATTTATTTCCACCCAATAAAAAAGGCATTTTGCCAAACATCCGAGCTTTAATATGACGATGACGACGACGAACTGAAACAGAATTCTGTTCGGAAAAAGTCAATTCTGTTCGCCATTTGAGAAGGTTGGCGCTTTCAGACATGGACAAGAAGCAGTTGTGAGGGCAGAGTTTTAGGCATCACAGAGCACAATCTTTCTGTCTTCGATCTCTTTATTACAATGCAGTTTTTGTTGCTTTCACGCTTTCTGTTGCGTCACTACAGCGATCCCATCGGAGGAAGTTGTATAACGCATTTTATTGTAGATTCAAGGCATTTCATTGGGGAAAGTACAGCCTTCAGATCCGTGCTTCCGGTCCCAGTTTCTTTTTTACTGGAATCGCCTGGCATACAGTATTTCTTTGATGATAACGTGCTGCATTGTTATTAACGAAAAAATGTGAACCGGATTGTCTCTATCACTTTTTAACTTAACTAATGGTTTGTGAATAAATCTTTAATGCTTTCATTACGTCTTCTCTCTTCCCTATAACAATTGTTCGGTATTTTACACGTGTTCCGTGTTGTTAACACGTTTTCACTTACAAAACAACACAATAGAATCTAGTAACTACCAATTATAGGCTTAGTTTTACATATACTTAACAAGCCACGAAAGAAATTTATTGTCCTCGAATGCCAGAAGTTCGCGAAAGTTTCTCTGCTTCTTCGAGGATGATGAAAACTACAGATATTGACTGACAAAGGAAGATGATTAAATGTTGAAATTGTGCTATCGAGGTACTAGGAAGCACAAAGGATCGCATTCAATATATCAGGAAATGAAATAAAACGACTCTCTGTTTTCATGAAATTGATTATGAGCGTTATTAGAAATATTTTGAAGTTACAAATTGTAAGTCAATTTAAGTTATTACATTCATACGGCATTGACTTTAAAGTCTCTATAATTTTCTTAATAATTTAACGCTGAATAACATTTATTATGAGCCACCGACGTAGCTCAGTGGGCTAAGGCGCTTGCCTTCCTATTCGGAGTTGCGCTGGAGCGCGGATTCGATTCCCTCTTGGGCTGATTACCTGGTTGGGTTTTTCCTAGGTTTTCCCCAATATTAAAGCAAATGTCATGTAATCTATGGCGTATTCTCGGCTTCATTTCGCTAAATATCATTTAGCTATCACCAGTCTCATTGACGCTAAATAACCTAATAGTTTATGTAGCGTCGTTAAATAACCAACTAAAACATTTATCATGAGGGGTTTTACGTCTGATTGAAATTCTCGCTGATAAGTACATCTATTATCAGGCAGCAGTATCACTTGACGATAGGGTAAGGTTGCCTAATTCCGTGATATATTTAATAAAGTCTATATTTATGCCAAAATTATAATAACAATTTTCAAATGTCACCTAAATGTCGTTATTTGGACCTTTAGCTACAGTTTTTACAACATCCAGTGTCAACAGTTTCACAAGTTTGGCATATAATATATTATTCTTCATTGTTATACAGTGGCTCCTAAATCCGTGACAGGGATCCAAATTCCGTGAGTGATATTCTAATTCCGTGATACTAAAATATCCTCATTAACTGTTCAGAAAACAAACGTGTATTTGGAAAAACACATTAAAGTCATGGTATATTGTTTTAATATGGATTAAGCAAGAAATTACAACATAGAAAAAGGGCCTAAGTGAAAATTTCATAGAAAATACTTGTGTAACTACAGAAATACATATAATATATTATTATATTATAAACAAAATAAACTGAAAGTTAAATTCAATACAAAATTAAATTGGAATAAATTGAATTATAACACAATTATTTCTCATTATTTATAGGGTAAACATTGGTAATTTCGTGATAATTTCATGAAAATTAATTTAAAATGAAAATATGTAAATATATTCTTATTCTGATTTTTTCATCTAAAAGATGATAATTTGCTGTACAAATCTGGAGACATAAAAGATTGGACACGTTCTTGAACAAGTGCCAAAACCACTTTTACAACTTAAGCTAAAAGGATGGTTATTTCGTGATAACCTTGGTAATTTCGTGATATTACATTGATAATTTCGTGAGAGGTAGAAGAATTGTAAAAAAATTCATTAAAGTCAAATGAAATTCTCATTAATTGTTACAAGACTTCAAACATAGTAATTCCGTCTAATATTCATAGCAAGAAAACATAGAAATACATATCAACACATAATAAGAATGAAATAAAAGTAAAAATTGAAATTGAAAAGGGATCTTCTTTGTACTCAAAGGGTGAACACTTTTATTACGGACTTTACTATAGCCTATATTACTAGGGTAAGTCCAAAAGTAATGCAAAGCATTTGTTTAAAAATTATATTTTTATCCTACAGCTTTGCTATTTCACAGAATGTAGATGCATGCTTTAGGAACAAAATGTCACTTTTCCACATAATCCCCGTCCCTTTCAACTGCCTTACATAACCTAGAAACGAGGGCCTGTAGACCAGCACGGTAAAAGTCTGGACCAACATGTCTGAGCCACTCTTTAGCAGTGTGCACAAGGGAGTCATCTTCTAACCTCGTTCCGCGAAAGGATCCTTCAGTTTATCAAAGAGATGGTAATCGCACGGTGCCAGTTCAGGACTGTAAGGCGGATGTTTCAGTGTTGTCTATCCGAATTTTCTGATCTGGTCTGTGGTCTTATGACTGACATATAGCTGTGCGTTGTCGTGCAATAGCAGAACATCCTGCTTCTCCCGATGTCATCGAACACGACTCAGTCGAGCTTGAAGTTCCTTGAGAGTTGCAACATATGCGTCAGAATTAATGGTGGTTCCGTGTGGCATGATGTCCACAAGCAAGAGTCCTTCTGAATGGAAAAAACACAGTAGCCATAACTTTTCCTGCCGAAGATGTACTTTTGAATGTCTATTTCTTTGGTGAATTTGCATAATGCCACTTCATTGTCTGCCTCTGTCTCCGGTCCAAAATGGTGGAGCCATGTTTCATCTTCTGTCACAATTCTTGCAAGTAAGTCATCTAGCACTTATCATTGGAACTTAGCATGATAACAAATCAAACAGAAGCTACACTGAACCCATTGCGTCTCCCTTTTCTTTTTTGTTATCACATCTTATCTTCAGATTTCTAAAATTCGTATTGTAATACAATTTTTAAAAAGTATAAAATGTAACGCTTAATGTTCAACAAAATTTCGCCTCAAACAGCTGAGATTTCTATCAGTAAAGCTAAGCCTATATGTCTCATAATGTTTAAATAATCATACACATTGATTCAGCTGACTTCAATCTACAGTAATATATAATTTTTATAATGCTATACTAATTCTTATCTCAAATATAAAATGTTTCCTCAGGAGCGGTCACAAGAGAAAAACTTACTGGTCAACCACCTTTTACTGAAAAAAGCTTCTGCAGTCGATTGCTTCTATTCAAAAGGCAGGTAGTCAATAGAATTGAAAAGAAGACATCTCCTGGCACCTGTTAGGTATTTCAGAAACTTAAAAGTCAGAGACAACAACTCTATGGCAGTCAATTGAAATTTTATCAAGGGATTAGAGGTATCACGGAATTAGGCATCTTTACCCTATATGTCAGAGGAAGAACAATTGAATAACGTTCCGGGACCGGGTATCGAACCCGGGACCTTTGGCTAAGAGCGCCAATGTTCTACCACTGAGCTATCGAGGAAAGATACACAACCTAGGTCCAATTCTTCCCTTTTATATCCACGTACCTCAAGTGGGTTTGACAAACGCCAATGACCCAACATAGAGGGCATACTATACTGTATGACTTTAAATTGTGGTTTAATGTTTGACGCACATGCTCCTTGTTATGCCGATCTCGGCTTCCATGTTTGGCTTCCTGTAAAGCTGGTTTGAACAATGTGAAAGGGAAGAACTGGTCCATGGTTGTGTATCGTTCAGTGGTAGAGCGTTGGCGCGCTTAACCAAAGGTCCCCGTTTCGATCCCTGTCCCGGAATAATATTTCCTTTGAACATTATTCAAACCAGCTTTACAGGAAGCCAAACCTGGAAGCATAGATCAGAAGAACAATTGTTTATATACATCTGAATTCTGCTTAGTGTATATGTTACTAGTCAGCGATGAATGCAATGAAGGGGGAAAGGAACTGCCACTCCACCCCATTATCTCCTGGATTAGTTGCCTCATAAGTGGCGCCTTGTAGATATCACTTGTGAAGTTCAGACCTGTCCGCGGAAAGTTGAGTAACCAACAACAACATGAGGGGTTTAGGTGTAACAATAACTACTCAGGTTCTATAATATACAGCCCATACTACCCCATATGTAAATGAAAGAGTAAATAGTTGTCTATCTATGCAGTTTTATTGCATCAATTTTTTTTTACATTCCTTATTACTTGTTGCCGTTCAGTATGGTGTTCCCCAAGGTTCTGTTTTGGGACCTGTTATTTTTTTATTTTGATCAATAATTTGCCATTTAATATAACCATTTGCAGTGTGAATAAATACATACAATATAGTAGGCCTATTACACTTTCTTGTTACATACAACATGAGCTAATCGCTCCGACAATCTGCAGGGTTATTTCACTTCCACTCTGTATATACCGGATGTTTCAGACCACTCGTATGTCTTTTTCTCCAAAATTATATGATACTGGTTGTTCATAAAAAATTTTGATAATCAAAACATATGTAAAGAATCGATTGGTGGTAGTACCATTTCCCGTTACAAACCGGAAGTAGGGGTACTTGTGGTCAACTTCGAAATTTCAAATGAGAACATGGGTCATTGAAGGTAGCATTGGAAACTACTTTTAAAAAGAAACAACTTTCACTGAATCTTTTTTTTCTAACTTTTATTGTTTAGTCACAAAGCAACAAAAATGGTATCTTCTCAGAATTGTTGTCTGTTGTTTATGTACGTACACTCTTCATAGTAAGTGTTCAAAATGTACGCCACTCTGTGCTTAAACAATATTTTGATCACCTCCTGACATCCGTGATTGCACTTCAGCACAGCTGAGAGATCCACAGGCTTGTCTAATTCTTTGTTTCATGTATTCTCTAGTTATACTACACTTACTTACTAGCTTTTAAGGACCCCGGAGGTGCATTGCCGCCCTCATATAAGCCCGCTATTGGTCCCTATTGTGTGCAAGATTAATCCAGTCTCTATCATCATATCCCATCTCCCTCAAATCCATTTTAATAGTATCTTCCTATCTAGCCTACGTCTCGACCTCTCCAAAGGTCTCTTACCCTCCGGCCTCCCAACTAACACTCTATATGTATTTCTGGATTCGTCCATACGTGCTACATGCCCTACCCATGTCAAACGTCTGGATTTAATGTTCCTAATTATGACAAGTGAAGAACACAATGTGTGCGGTTCTGTGTTGTGTAACTTTCTCCATTCTCCTAGAACTTCATCCCTCTTAGCCCCAAATAGTTGTCTAAACACCTTATTCTCAAACACCCTTAATCTCTGTTCGTCTCTCAAAGTGAGAGTCCAAGTTTCACGACCATGCAGAACAACCGGTAATATAACGGTTTTATAAATTCTAACTTTCAGATTTTTTGACAGCAGACTGAATGATAAAAGCTTCGCAACCGAATAATAACAGGCATTTTCCATATTTATTCTGTGTTTAATTTCCTCCCGAGTATCATTTATATTTCTTACTGTTGCTCCCTGGTATTTGAATTTTTCCACCTCTTCAAAGGATGAATTTCCAATCTTTATATTTCCATTTCGTACAATATTCTCGTCACGAGACATAATCATATACTTTGTCTTTTCAGGATTTACTTCCAAACCTATCTCTTTACTTGCTTCAAGTTAAATTCTTGTATTTTCCCTAATCGTTTGTGAATTTTCTCCTAACATATTCACGCATCCGCATAGACAAGAAGCTGATGTAACCCGTTCAATTCCATACCCTCTGTGTTATCCTGGACTTTCCTAATGACATACTCTAGAGCAAAGTTAAAAAGTAAAGGTGATAGTGCATCTCCTTGCTTTAGCCCACCGTGAACTGGAAACGCATCTGACAGAAACTGACCTAATGGACTCTGTTGTACGTTTCACTGAGACACATTTTAATTAATCGAACTAGTTTCTTGGGAATACCAAATTCAATAAGAATGTTATATAAATTTCTCTCTTAACTAAGTCATATGCCTTTAAAGATTAAGAGTAAGGTTGTAAATGCTGCATAAATGGTTGATTTACTTCAAATTTTTGCATTTAACCCATTACAATTTCAAGATAGACACATGGTTCGTATGTTAGAACGATTTGTATTTAAATGGTCTATCATGCCTTGTGATATCCGTGTTCGCCATTTTTTACACACTATATGTAATCTATAGCATCTATAGCTCCAGGAGCTACCACCTTATTTTCAACGCAACAATTGGGAGCTCAGCTGGAGTTCCACTGTAACTTACTACCAAATGCTCGGAATCACACCGTTCTTGCACTAAAAATCGGGTATTTTTTAATATATGGAACAAGCAAAACATTAATTTGACTAATAAGTGAAGCCACACCCTTTTTGCAGGGAGTCCTTCAATTGTATGCAGAAGTACGACAATTTTCATAAGTTGTTACGATGGTTACGTTTCCTTAGTCTGGCAACTTAGTAGTATTAGAACCTGATGTTGTAACCAGGAAGATGGGATCAAGCTGATGGTGTAACAAGGAAGATGGGATCACGGTCAGATTGTTTTTTCATCACACAATTGACTGAACAGACGAGGATTTAATTGACCAACTTATTTCGCTTTTATAAATTATAACAAGGCTTTTGTTGATAGTTGATCATAATATATTATGGAACATATCGATAAATCGTGGTATCCCATCTCAATTAATGTTATATGGAGCCTTTACTAAAACAATGAAACAGTAGTTAAAATTCTCAATGGTAAAAGTGAGATAATAGAAATAAAACAGTGAATTGGATTAAAGGTGTTTTTTTTGCTCTTATTTCTACTCGCTTTAGCATCTCTGATCAAATCGCGAATTAATCTTTTGGGTGAAATCCGAAGGCCTGTATAGTAGAGATGAACAACGATCGAGAAAACGAGACTAACAGCGCCCGCAAAGCCGAAAACCCGCAAGACAACATTGCATACGTCGCGTCCTTGACGTAAAGACTGGTTGTGAGTGTTCCGAGACTCGATATTGATGAGTCCCGAAGTCAGCAGTTCTTTATACCTGACTGAACTTTTATCTACTTTGGCAACTGATATACAGGGTGTTTCAAAAATACGGGGCATAATTTCAGGTATGTATTTCCCACATGTAGACAATCAAAATAGTTCATTACAACATGTGTCCGGAAATGCTTCATTTCCGAGTTACGGCGTTCACAACATTGAAATTGACCTGAACGTTTTTTCTTTCCGCAGGTCGTTGTCATTACAGAAGATGTTCAAACTGTCCACCTCCTGCTTGAATACAGACCTCACATCGATGTCTCATTGATCTGCGAACACGATCCCAAACTCCAGGAGTATTGCGTATGTCCCCAGAACATGCCACAATTCGATTCCGAAGGGATTCCAAATCAGGCACCGGAGACGAATAAACCAATGATTTTAAATGGCCCCACAAGTCAGATCAGGTGAGCGTGGAGGCCAAGCAATTGGGCCACCTCTACCTATCCATCGATCACGAAACCTTCGATCCAAGTACCGGCGAGCCGTACGACTGAAGTGTGCAGGAGCGCCATCATGCAAGAAGTGAATGTGTTCACGATTGATCAGTGGAGTGTCTTCTAAAACATGAGGTATGGTGTTTTCCACGAAGTTTGTGTACGCCTGCCCCGTAAGTCTGTTTACAAGTACATGGGGTCCAACTAATCGATCACCAATGATACCGGCCCACATGTTGAGGGAGAACCGCACCTGGTAATGAGATGGAACAGTTGCACGTGGGTTTTCATACGCCCATACATGCTGATTGTGGAAATTTGTTATGCCATCTCGTGTGAACTGTGCTTCATCTGTAAATAATACTAAGGCAGGAAAGTTCGGATTTACACCACATTGCTGCAAGAACCACTGACAGAACCTAACTCGTGCAGGGTAATCTGCTGGTGACAGGGCCTGTACACGTTGCAAATGATAAGGATACAATTGATATTCTTTCAACAGTCTCCAGACAGTCGTATGAGGAACATTGACTTGCAACGCTACCCTTCGTGTGCTGATAGAAGGAGTCATGTTCACAGCCTCCAGAATCTCCTCCTGTACTTCTGGAGATGTAGATCTTGGTCGTCCCCTTCCCAAATCAGGAAGTTAAATTTTCCATACTCGCACAGACGGTAATGGAGACGTACAAATGTCTTCCGATCTGGACATTGTCGCTGTGGGTACCTCTCCTGGTACAAATGACGAGCCAGCGCAGCATTGCCGTCCGCCTTACCGTACATGAAGTGTATCTCTGCCAGCTCTTGATTTGAATACATGTCGCCTACACAACACTGAATGTAACCTTCGCCTCGGAATGAACTGTCAGAGTGCCCTCTTAATGTCTCCTTTGACGGCAACGACCTGCGGAAAGAAAAACGTTCCGGTGAATTTCAATGTTGTGAAGGCCATAACTCGGAAATAAAGCATTTCCGGACACATGTTGTAATGAACTATTTTGATTGTCTACATCTGGGAAATACATACCTAAAATTATGCTCCGTATTTTTTAAACACCCTGTATATGTATAAACAATCAAGTAACCTATTTGAAACATACCTACCTTTCAATGTATAATAATCCTTTCCCTAGTCTTTATTTAATTACTAGGCCCTTATTAAAAGCTAGGAATTTTCTTTTGATATGTTTAAGATCAAGTGTGCAATCTCAAGTAAAAAGATATTAATGTCATGTTTTATGTTTCTTAGAAATGCAATTTTTTTTAGATTTATTTTTTTTTATATAACCATATGTAATATCATATAATAGAATCAGAACATTTTGATAACTAAGATACTGTTCTGTTTTGTCTTTTTGTCTCATTTAAACATCTATCATGTTGTTTATTTCAACGATGTATGTTATTCAAAATTACGAAATCTTTCCACGCCGACCAAATACTATTTCGAGAATGACGAGCGAGACTGGAAGCGCACGAGAATGACGAGCCGAGACTGGAAAGACAAATGCAACGAACACAGCGAGCGAGAGCGGCAGTTAGTTTTGTTCATCTCTACTGTGTATTATTGTTGAGACTGGTTCTATTGTTGTGAACTAGATGGCGTCTGTGGATGTATTACTGATTTGTTATGAATATGATTTTGGTGAATAATGAAACCGTTGATATTCAGGGATGTTGTGGCCTGAATTTCATGGCATTTGCCTCACGGTTGAGGGAAAACCCTGTAAAACCTCAACCAGGAAATTCAACCCGATCGAGAATCGAACCCGGATCCTCTGCGTAAGAGACAGCATGCTGAACCATACATCACAGAGATGATCAAAGGTTCTTCTTTCACACAATATTTTAACATAATCTGGACGAAGAAATATTACAGTCAAAACCCCTGATGTGCCGGCAAATTCTCTGCATGAGGTGTGTAGCACGACGATATACTCCACAGGCGAAAGCTGCAGATTCTTACTGCATCGGGAGGGGATTTTTTGATATTATGACTAGGGTTTAAAAGTTAGTGGCCGATAGAATAAGTTAACTGCAACGAAACTATAGAGACAGTGTGTGTGGAAGGTTGATCTTAGGAGAAGAGTGATGAATGGTACGGCACAACAAATTGGAATAGAGGTACAGAAGATACAGGGATTTAATTATGCGATTTATGGCGACACTAATGTTTCAGTACTTGCGCTTATGTTGACTGCTAGAAAACATCAATTTGTATGAATTGAATAGGTTCTTAAAGAAAATCTATTGCACTTTCATAAGTACATTAATATTATATAATATATTGTATCATAACGTTATTAAAATAGAGATTATAACTGGTACATCCTACTTCTGCCAATTTCTTTTGTGGGATTTCTATATTTGGACTTTTTTGGTAGGCCTCATTTCATGGGCATTTAAGTAGGTAGTGAATATAAAATAATAGACACATAATTTATGCACATTATCAAGCTTTGAAATAAGCTACCCACAATGCCATAGACACTAGAGACCTGCAAAACAGCGCACACAACCTGTTTAGATTCGACCGATCGGAGCTACAACCTGCTACGTAGGATGAACATCGGACCGGATACTCTATTGTCGAGCGGTTACGCCTGATGTATTGCAGAGTAGACAGAACATCAGGCGCACTTAAATGAAACTAACGTTTTTCGAGTACACAACCGGAGTAACAAGGAAATTTACGTTGTCTTATTGAAAAAAAAATGTGTTTGCAAATACTCTTACAGTTCATTCGACACTATAACACATAGGCCTATATTTTCTTTATTATTCTGAACTTGCAGTAAATTTATAAGTGTCGTTTATATTTCTAATTTTTAGAGTTTTACTAATGAAAGTTGCTTATAGATATGTTAAACAATGTTATAGTTTTTCACAGAACAAGACGTGCACAACGATGTATATTTTTCTTACCAATAAACGCTATAGGCCTATAGCTGGCGTTTTTCTGTACCAGTGTTAAACAGTATACCTCATAACTTTATCATTTGATTATGTCGTAACTCTTTCTCGTCACATATTGACTAAATCTTGTTCGATTTATATAACCCAATAATCGATATTACATAAATTCATGTAAGATCGCGAATTATTTAGAACACATATCTCACACAGAAAGAAATGGGAAGGAGGAAGAAAATACGACCTCCAAATAACACCAGGTACATTTCATCATACAATAACTCTTTAATATTTTCTCAGTATACAAACAGAGTAATAATATTGAAGGATATTTATTTGCAAATCTAGTCTTTCAGGTAAAGCTCCCTGTAAAGCAGATTTGAAGTATTTCAAGGGAAAAATTGTTCCGGGGCCGCGTATCGATCCCGGGATCTCTGGTTGAACATACCAGCGCTCTACCTACTGAGCTACCCGGGAACTCCACCCGACACCGTCTCAAACGCTGGCACGTTCAACCAGAGGTCCCGGAATCGATACCCGGCCCCGGAACAATTTTTCCCTTGAAATTATTCGATATTTATTTTGTTTAATTACAAAAATATGTTTGCTTCAAATAGGAATACAAATAATTTTACACTTTAATACATTTATTTTTGTATTTGAACTTGCAGTAATTTGACTAGTAACAAATAAATGAACAATGGACACAGTGACATCGAAGGAAATAGGCGTAATGTATAATGTGAAATATAATAATGTAAACATATTCAAAAATATAATTACAATTCATTATAAAACAAAATAGGAAATAAGTACATACAGTTCATTATGACGTTTGTACTTTAAACTATAGGCCTACCTCTAAAACAATAGTTGCATGCTTTTTAATTATTCTAAGCAGTTGCAATATTATTTATTAAGAAATCAATTTAAAAAGATAAACAGTAATGTTATTTTCAACAATACGATTACTTTGGCTCCCAATGGTTGTTGTTCTGTACAAAATAAGTGTAATTTACACATTTCTAAACTACGAATAACAAAAGAATAGCAAGGTTTAGAAACAAATCATTCTGTATACAAAATATCTACTTCAGAGAAAACAAGTGTCATTCAAAGAACTATTTTATTACACACGTGCTAATATCAACTATTTGATTTTCACAATTATTATTAGGGCCTATTATCATAGACTACATGATCAGAGTTGACTTCTTGTGTTTATGTATTAATAAATCTGTTTTACTAGTCTAAAGTTACGCTCGGTGGAAACACTTATTCATGGAATGGCCAATATTCGTTTCACAAGTGTTGCTAGAGAGGCTAGAGTTATTTGGTGATCTTACCACCAATTTAGTATGTAGAAAATCAAATAAGCATAATGTATAATGTGAGATATAATAAGTAAATAAATCCAAAATAGAATTACAATTAATCACAAAACATAAAATTAAATAATTATTAACTCTAAATGCATTCCTCCAAAACAGTAGCTATTCATATACAGGGTAGAAGTGAAATAACCCTGCAGATTGTACGGGGCAATAAGGTTCACTTAAATGAATGGAAAACCTATATTACGTTTTGTGATTAAATGCACGGTTATTAGAAAATTGAGTTGGAAGTTTCAGCAGTCTGGCAACATCGCCGCTAATTGCACACTGCTTTTTCTTCTTGTAATACAGATGTAAGACGTCAACGAACTCAGGTCTGTCTCCCTAGGTCAAACATGTCAAAGTGGGCCATAGATAGTATTTGTCATAGCTGTGGTTCGACTTTTCTACAGTGGCCAGATGATTGACAACTCACTGAGAGTTCGATTGCTCGAAAATTAGTTGCTAGACTCTAGTCATAGTAAACATACTAAAAGCATTTGTTGTAATATGTTTCAGAAGATATAAAGTTGTTTTTATTTTAGTTTTACTATGATTGAGTTTACTGTTTTTTTTTTGTGTGTCATTATTATAATATTATAATTCAGTTTTCTAGTGTAAGCAAAAATTATAACCTTGGTAATTTGTGGATATCGAAAGTTTTTTTTCTGCAATTTACGCTTTACAACGTCTGTAGTTTCACGCTGCATGCTGTTTGTTCCTCTTGATGATCCGCAGCTATAATATCTGGATGGTTCACTGTGATCTTCCTTTTATACGCCAGAGCCGTCCACCCACAGAGAGATCGAATCAACTCGAATACTCGTTAAACCGAATACTGAGGCAGTACGCAAGCAGATGTACTTCGCATACTGCCTATAACGCCAGGCGTTCAGTAGCGCCATGTAGGGTTTCTTTGGTTACAACCGGTTTTGCAGGACTCTGATAGACACTACGTTTCAGGGAAGTAAATTTTTATGAGCAAAATTTCATCTATTTTCTTTGTAAATTTTGCCCAAAATCACAAGAAAGACATGTCTCATCGAGACAAGCCAGATAATCACGAACCTTAGTAAACAGCATCTCATTATTATAGGATAGGAAACTTTTGACATAAACACAATATTGTTAAGTCTGAGGCAACCACTCAAGGAATTTTTATTATAAATGGATACGTTGAGAGGTGAAGAGTGGGAGAAGTTCATGTGAACTGAGGCTTCTGGTATCAGTCATTATGCAGCTTTCAAATTTCTGTGTGAGTGGAAAATGGCCCACTAATTTTGCCTGGACTCCTCTTCACAGGGACAGGGTTCGTTACGAGCTACTATTATACGTCCTTCGCGTTTGCTTTCCTTCTAGAAGAAGTCATTACTACGATTTTGTCACCTTTTAAAATCTACCGCCTCGGCCACGAATCTTGGTAACAGCTACACCACCGAGGACGGCTAATGTAAATTTATGTTAACATTTACATCACTTGAAATGGTGATTTTTGTAAATAAAAAAAATACTGGGCATTAATGTGTCAGAGGAAGAACAATTCTGTGGTGTTTGGGTAAAGAGAGATAAGTCATAAAAATGAGTTCGGAGATAAATGAAAATTAAACTTGGAACCCTTATTACAAATAATTTTCTACACAAATAAAACACATCAACTGCTTGTATTCCTTAATTTTTGCACACCCACTTGTATAATTTAACTTGTGTGTTCATCTGGGGAACAAAATTCCACCTGGACAAAAAAATGACTTATATCCCTTTACCCGAACACCACAGAATTGTTTGCATGCATCTGAAGTAATTAGTTTAATGTTATTGGTGTTTATGATTTATTTTCTAATTGCAAAGGTATATTCAATAGTATATTCAAGGTATATTCAGCCGGAGGATTTCAATAAAGAAAAGATCAACATTTATCTGCCAACAGTTGATTACTTCAAAGCAAAATACCAGCTTGAAGACATTGAGGTGATTGGTCTTCTTATTGGAGCTCGTGGTGTGATTCCCAAGTTCTTTGAAAGCTTCAGGAAGACTTTTGAACTACCACAGACACTTACTGCTGACATCATAACTTCAGTTTTGAAACGCTCTTGCCAAATTCTGAGTCATCATATTCACTCTGTTTATTTTTTTTATTCACTTTATATTCATATATGTTTATTTTAATTTTCTTTCTACAAAATTTTTGTTAACATTTAATATTGTAAAATTCATGTAGGAGAGTATACTGAGTCCTTCTGGGCTACCTCCAATGGGAGGCAGTTATTATCTTATCTATGACTGACCTAAATGTTCCATCATTATTCTAGTTATATGTGCCCAAATTATAGATTACAGCATTTGATTATTGAGAACTTTTCCCGATAATGTAGGCCACTACTCATCATAATAGAAGAAATCACAAACGACAGTCACACATAGAAACGTTTTTACATAGAATTCAATTTTGTCAACTGCTATTAGAACTGAACTGTACCGTTCTAGTCCACAGTGCACAGCAGTAGGCGGACATTGATAGGAGAGATGTGCTCTATGCGCCTGCGCTTGCTAGCTTGAGACATCTGTACATATCAGCCAGAACCGCAATGAGAGGTAGTTGGTAGTAAGGTTGAGTTGATAAATTGTAATTATGAAACACTATCTTGGATAATTTTATAGACTAATGGAGGTCATGATGAATACTTCAGGCCAATCAGAAAGAAACCATTCAATGTCCAGTGAGCTCTATGTCTCCCCTCTCATGCCATCTATGCGAGAGATGTAGAACGTTTTTGTTCTGTCCGTAGTTTGCAAAGGAAAGTGTCCTGTGAGTCGTTCCTTGACGATTCAAAAGAATAGTTGGAATCGCAGACTGGAAAGAATCGTGAACGAATCGTTAGAATCGATTCGTAATGTATGATTGCGTCGTTGGAATCGACTTCTGAAAAAGAATCGTGTTGCCCAACTCTACTAATTACGACTCTTTCAGCTACCTCTGCATGTATTCGTACCATGCATGCGCACGTTCAATCCACTAGAATTGCCAACTGAAATTGGTAAATGTAATATGGGCCACCTTGTACTACTGATAAAATAATAAATCTATCTTCTATTCATCTCAAATAAAAACTTCTGTCACAGTGAAAACCGCTAGAACTTTTGCATCAACCCAATAAATATGCTGTTAAGTTGTATAGTGCAGCGTTTCTCAAACTGGTCCGCGGACCACCTGTGGTCTTCGAGGTCTGCCCTTGTGGTCCTTCAAAAAAAGACAGAAGAAAAAATAAAATTCAAACGATTTGCTTATCACACTATAGCTGAAAATCTCAGAGTTTGTAAATGACACAGGCAATCGCCTTTCACTTTTTCTCCCAGTACTGACATTTTATGAAATTTATTTACCCTACCCGTCTCTCACTCTACTCTCAGCAAAAAAGAGGGGTTTAAAGCACTATGAATGTGGTGTTTCTCGCTATCTTTTCCCTGCACATCTGGCGCCGTGCCTGTAACCCAGCTAAGGACTACCCGAATTCATAACAGGACCAAAGTACCGAACCTTTTCATGTATTTATGACTTTCTTAATAGTTTGCACATTGAAATGGCACGTACTGTACGGCGTACATCAATAATAGAACATGCAAAATTGCATCTTTACTTGTTGAAAATCGGGCATGTTTCTGCATTAATTTTTTTATTTCTTTTTTTCCAGATTACTATATAATATTTTTTTTCTATTCACATTAACTTAATTAGTTAATATTAATATAAAATTAATTGAATTAAATTAATTTTAATTATTTCTACATTAAAATGTAAGTATATTGATATTAAAATATGCTACATAAATGATAAATTTGCTTTCGAAGGGAACAAGAGTAAGGTGGTCCATGGAACTGTTCTGACTTAAAAAAGTGGTCCCCACTTCAGAAAAGTTTGAGAAACGCTGGTATAGTGTTCTCTTGACACATATATTTTCTGATCGGTTATTTATCAAGTGCGAGGTTATATACCGTTTTTGGAAATGGTGATCATGAAAACATATTTTGGCGAGATGTAATCGAGGATTCTCCAGGGATTACTTGGTATATTTCTTACAGTTGGAAACTCCTCTGGAGAAATTAAATAAATAACTAATGTATTTGGCGTCTTAGTTAGCTTACCATTTGGTAAGTGATTATTTATTCACATTATTAGCATAACATGTAGAACAATTTAAATTGATAAACGTTTCCGGCAATGATTTGCCATCTTCAGATCGTTAAGAAATGATGCTAACAAAGTATGAACACTTTACAGAATTGATACACAAATAGTTTTATGATTAAAGACAATTGTCATATAAATAATTAAATAATAGGGTAGTGCTAATTGCTAAGAGATTTAAAATATGGCTAAAAATTAAAAATTAATGTATGAAAATACCATAAGTGTTGTGTCGTAATATTGTTTATTGCTTCTTGTGACTGATGGTAAAGACAAATTCTTCCTGTAGGAAGGACGTTGCATGTTGTGTGATTCAACCAGGTCTTGTAACTGTAAGTATTCAAACGAGAATCAAATAAGGGATTGCTCTTGTTTTTAACTTTAATCAGTGACTATTTAATTTTGATATGTTCGAAAAGTTTTGAAAGTTGCATTAGTTCAAGCAAAAGAATTTAAAAAGGGAGGGTGGAGGAAAAAACTATTGTGTGTATTTAATAATTTATATTTTACCAAGGCAAATTTTTTGTATACGAAACTTACGTATTATGTTGAGAGCTGCGTGATTGAGTCGTTGAGTGTGGCGGCCGCACTGAAAAACACAGGCGTGCTTACAATCTGCATATGAAAATGTTACGTCTGATGGGAGGGGTTGGATGGGGTGATCGATGGGAGGGTTTGAAGGTATAAATTATGGAGATTTATGATTTTCAATAAATTTAAATAAATGAAATAAAGGATTATGTGTATTGGGAAGTTGTTCATTAAGAAGTTGTGTCCCTTGGTTAAATTTTTTTGCAATGAAGTATTCTTCTCTAGTTTCTATTTTAGAACAGTTATTTAGTGTTTGTATTATGGATAAAGCATCATTAATGTTTGTAAGTTCGTGACCTGTTTCAATGAGGTGGAGGGCAAATTTTGATTTACTGCGATTACTTTTAAAATCGCATTTATGTTCATTGTATCGGGTACGGAAGTTCCTTTTGGTTTGTCCTACATATTTCATGTGGAAATTTTTGCAATTTAATTTACATATTCCACTTTTGGAAAATTTATTCTCTGGAGAACCCAAACCAGGTACTCGGCCCAAGCCATGTACAAGAGCAGCCTCAGATTAAGAGAATAGTTCCTTAACATAGCTACGGTTATGGTGCTGTAGACGTTTTTAACTTTTTTCCTCAAAACTAAGATTTCTTACTCTTATGGTTTCGCCAAGAGCCTATTGAATTATCCCACAACTTACTGCTAGCCGGAGTGCTAGTGCATCAGTTCTTAATGCTGAAGAACCGTGTTCAAATCCGGGCTATATGGTTTTCCGACACGGATAGTTTTACCATCGTTCAGCATTTCTCTGTAATTCACAACATTCTCGTCATCAATGCTGTAGCAACGCGGAACTAAAAACTGCACCGCACTGTGTTCCCTTTGAAGTTGTCACTTGTCTTTGTTTCTGCATTACAGGTTTGCCCTCTGCAAGCTGTAGGATGATGTGAAACATGTGGACGTTTTGGCTTCTGCTTGCGGCGGCTGGTGCTGGACTAGTCACCGCAGATGACCTCCACGGGTGTCCCTCCGAGGCCGACATTCTGCCGTGTCGCTGCACCATGCGTGCCGACCAGTTGCAGATTTGGTAACTGTTATTTTCTTTAACATTCATTTGGCTGCTAACGAAGTCGCTCCAGATCAGGGGTGGTAAGACAGGAAGTCGCTCCCACGCGGAATTGTTTACCTTCTCGAGGCGTCGCACAGTGTGCAATTTTCCTAATCTAGCTGGACAAAATTCATTTTTCGACTTATTGATTTCACTGTTATTTTTATGAATTTATGTTCCTACTGTAACTGTTCAAAGCATCTTGTGAAGACAATGCGCGATATTTATTTGTTTTACAGTAGAGTAAAGATTGCTATCTGCAGAGGGTTGAATCCACACTTCTCAGTCGCAATAGAGAGCGCTTTGTTCATAGTCATATTAAGAGCCAGTAAATTGTGTTTTCTTGTCTTCTTTGACATGGAATTTGTAAATGCAAGTATGTGCTTCAATATAATGTGTAATTTAGCTCCATTACTAAATTAGAACATCCAATACGGCATTTATTTCATATGAAGAATATTTATATATTTTTTCTATAAACTCTGGCTTTAACATGAGTTACAAAATACTAGCCGTTAGTTGCTGCCAAAATAATTGCATATTTATATTCCGACGTCATTTCACGTGTGAAATATTGTTTGGTTGGTTGTGTATAGCTGTGAACCTAACCGGTATTAATTATTTTCATTGGCGTGGCGGGCTATACGCCGCCGGCAGCTTTTTGAAGTTTGGTACCGGAGTGTTGCTGAATCAAGGAATAACGAGGTTTTAAACAATATTATAGCTCCATTAGGATTGAAAGTCATTCCCAATGATATTGAAAATGAAATTAAGAACGCCATCAGCCATTTTTCATCGAAAATTCTGTCCCGCTGGTTAAAGTACCATAGAAGTAAGAAAAGATTTTAAAAATATAATGCTGACTGGCTAAATAATGACTTCAATTTATATGAAGAAATTTGCAATTTTTTTGCTTTTATGCCTGTGGATGCGACATCTGAGCCGAGTAGGGGTCGTCCAAGAAAACTATTCAGTGAAAGCAGCAGTAAGAGCAAATAAAGTAAAGTTCAAAATTTAATAGGAGACCTTAGACCGGAGGAAATTTCTTTGGCTGCAGAATCAACTTGAAGAGCAGCGGGAAAGAGACATGCAGCAGACATTGTAAAAGAATTTTGTCAGAAGCATCTCCACAAAGAGCAACTAGAATCAGCAATATCTTACCTTTAGACTGTCAAAAGCTGCTATAAATTTCGCAATACTGTACATATTTAATCAAATTACTTCATAAACGAGCAAAGAATAACTGATTTTACTCCATCTTACGTTCGATTACCTTCAACTTTCAAACATTAATGAATATGCCATGAATTTCTAATTGTTTATTGAAAGTAAATATTCAAGGATAAGGGACATGTTTGTATTAAATTTAAATATATTTAATTATATTCATAATATTATTAATTTACCCCTATAAAGAGGTGGTTTTTTCTTATTTAAACATAATCAGAGTTTGTCCACAATTCAAATATAGTACATTTAAGTTGTTCATAAAGTTTAATTAAATTATGTTAGCTATAAAAAATTAATTTTGTCTAAATTCACCAACTATAAAGGGGTAGTTCTCCTTACATAAACGTAATCAGAGTTTGTAATCATATCAAATACATTACCTTTAATTTCTGTATAAAGTTTCATGACATTGTGTTAGAAAGAAAAGAATTCATTAATTTCTTCTAAATTCACCCCCTACGAAAGCGTAGTTCTTCTCACACAAACATAATCAGAGTTTGTAATGATATCAAATACATTACCTTTAAGTTCTGTATAAAGTTTATGAAAATATGTTAGAAAGAAAAGAAATCATTAATTTCTTCTAAATTCACCCCCTACGAAAGGGTAGGTCCCTCATAAAAACGTAATCAGAGTTCGTAATCATATCAAATACGTTACCTTTAAGTTCTGTATAAAGTTTCATAAAAATATGTTAGAAAGAAAAGAAGTCATTAATTTCTTCTAAATTCACCCCCTACGAAAGGGTAGGTCCCTCACAAAAACGTAATCAGAGTTCGTAATCATATCAAATACGTTACCTTTAAGTTCTGTATAAAGTTTCATGAAAATATGTTAGAAAGAAAAGAAGTCATTAATTTCTTCTAAATTCAGCCCCTGTGAAAGTGTAGTTCCCCTCACACAAACGTAATCTGAGTTGGTAATCATATCAAATACGTTACCTTTAAGTTCTGTGTAAAGTTTCATGAAAATATGTTAGAAAGAAAAGAAGTAATTAATTTCTTCTAAATTCAGCCCCTGTGAAAGTGTAGTTCCCCTCACACAAACGTAATCTGAGTTGGTAATCATATCAAATACGTTACCTTTAAGTTCTGTATAAAGTTTCATGAAAATATGTTAGAAAGAAAAGAAGTCATTAATTTCTTCTAAATTCAGCCCCTATGAAAGTGTAGTTCCCCTCACACAAACGTCATCTGAGTTGGTAATCATATCAAATACTTTACCTTTAAGTTCTGTGTAAAGTTTCATGGAAATCTGTTGCTTAGAAGAGAAATTATTAATTTTGTCCAGCTAGATTAAGGAAATTGCACACTGTGCGTCTTACACTGTTTATGAACTCGCTCCAACTCCCTCTCCCTCGAAGGTCGTGGACCTTGTTGAGCCATGCGTCAGTGCAGAGCAGTTAAGTGAGCTTGTGGTACAAATGAACCCTATCGTGATAAACAGTTATGTTAGTCAACGTGGAAGAGCTTTGTTAGGGATTTCAAGTTTCAAATTCAGTTTTCAATAATATCTAGCAGATGGAACTGAAAGATGAACTTGTAATGATAAATGTCTTTCGTAAAGGTAAATGGAGAAAAGGAAGTGATAGACAGTTTTGCAGAACATAACCAGACAAAATCTGCGAGCCCACGTGTCAGTCCTAGGTCTGCATGAAATGTGAAGGAAAATGTTTATATCAGGAGGTATAAACCGATGTGATCATTGAGGAAGGGCTCATGTATGGGGTACTTAGGACCGACTTCATGAAACCCCCGAAAATACCCATACTAAGCTCAGATTACACCCATCGCGCCACATACGCACCATTTAATAATATAATCTACCACAATCGCCGTAGACATCCAGAACAGTTTGCGTCGTGGCCAGTCGCTGACAAGTACGTTCACAATAGAAAATTCATTTCCACCCGAAGAGCTCAGCTAAGTACACCATACACGCGTACAAGATTGCTTGCATAATTCACTAGCATAGACGTTCAAAACAATCTTCGACGGGAAGGGTACACATCACTAAAAATGCAAAAATCACTTACACCACCAATAATGCGCCCTCTGTCGGTGGTTGCACCACTCAGTCCCACGGCGAACGGTGATGTTCTGCAAAGAAGGTGGGTAGTAATAGAGTCGTGCATAACCAGTTACGAAAGATAGGAAAGACATACTGCTACTGAACGCCTGGCGCTATAGACAGGCCAACCGCTTCAAGGCCGGATATTGGAACGAATGTCCAACCTCACCGATTGATCTGCGACCGGTCGAATATAAACCGGTTCTTAGCGCTGTTCTGCAGCACTCTGGGTAGTAACCCACTGCTCATTGTACAGTCTGTGACAGGGCGACTCCAACTCAACTCTCAGTGCAGCGATATGCGACGAACAATCTCGAAATATCACTCGTAACTATGTCGTATGATGGCGACTCCGAGACAAAATGAATATCTAGAGTCGCTCAATGTCAGCAGACAATTCCTTTTGTAACGATATCGATCGCTTGTGGAGTGGTTGAACACAGTCGATTAATGATGTGCCTCACTCGGCCCTCCGCAGAAGATTCACCATGCTCGGAAGGGGAAGAAAACAAGAAAAAACCTTACAATTTAAACAACCCAATGAACATGCTGAGTCTCAAACCCAATAACTAGCCAAGAACGCAATTAATCGCAATCCCTGCAAACATGATATACACACACGCCTCATAGCGGAAAAATAGTATATATCAAAAACACAAGGTACTCTGTAGTAAATAAGAAAACTACATAGAATGTGCTAAATACACTTAGTAGGCGAAAAAAGAAAATAAATAAAGGGAAACAAAACTGAAATGAAATATACAGAAAAATAGGAAAATGGGAAAAATATGGAGCGTAGAAAGAAAAAAGTAAAAAAGAAAGAAAAAGGAAAACATAGTGGCGCAGACATACCGGTAACGCCAGAACGATGTCAATGATTGTAATATCAAATGTTAATGCTGTTTGGGTAGCGTTTCGTTTTTCATTAGCGCGCCACCTAAACGTGAAACGAAATTAACAAAACAAAGATAAGCATAATGGTCAATAAATTGTAACAAAGATAAAACTTGAGCACTGTAGGTTTTAGCACAACGGTCAATGAAGCAGTGGAGTGATTGATAAAGAAAAGTTATGAGTGATAAATAACAATAAAATAAATTAATAGATCTGGTTTGATTAATAAAGAGATCCAAAAACAGGGACATCATTTTATATTTATTTCAATTTTTATTGTACCTGAGTTTAAGTGTGCTTAAATTCGACAGGCTCATGTCAGTAGATCTACTGGCATGTAAAAGAACTCCTGCGGGACAAAATTCCGACACATCCGGCGATGCTGATATAACCTCTGCAGTTGCGAGCGTCGTTAAATAAAACATAACATTTAACATATTGTACCTGAGTTTTTAGATGTACTTCACTCCCACCCCCTCTACTAGTAAACTCCCACCCGTCTTCCACACAGAACCAAGACCGTATGTGCAGTCAAAGTCATATGGTAACAGTAAACAGTACTGAGTGAGTACAGTACGTTCTAGAAATATGTCCCAGTATAATTTCACATAAGTTCCCCGAGTTAGATCTGCAGTAGCGTGCCTGTCTCCAGACTAGCCGGCCTGGGTTCGATCCCCGGCGGGGTCAGATGTAAAATTTCTACCTCGGGACTAGATGAGATACCGATAGCGGTGCACAACTCCTAATCACTAGATCGTGCACGAATATTAAATCCCAAATCTCTCCGCAGTGAATATGAAATGAAGGCATATTCATTGTTGATAGTGATTCGTCCATCGGATGGGGACGTTAAGCGTGGTGATATTCGACAGTAGGCTACATGCCGGCACCGGGTTTCCCTTGCTCATATTCATCATCATCACTAATTCCATGCACTACATTTACACGAATACTTACACATACACTCACCCTAGTACACGACATAACTCTCCACAGATACACATCATACATAGTGTGGTCCCCGAAGTATGCAATTAGAAATTTGGTCACATTCCTGCCATCTATCCGCAATATATACAACCCGAATCACGTAAACTGAAGTGAGTAACCATTGGATATATATACAGTACATACATAATAATTTCACATAAAAACTATTGTTCTTGTGAAGATGAGATACGGAAAATAGCTTAAACGGACGGGAAACAGATAATTCAGTAGCTATATCGATATACTTTGTTTTGGGTCTTAGATTGACAGCATTTTATTTGTGGTTTGTAAAATGGCAGCACTTTTAACATAAGAAATAAACTATGAAACAAAAATTATATTGACTTCGATATATTAAAAAATTTCATTTGAAGGCTACATAATGGAACATAAAGTTTATATAGGCTATTAATATTTTTGAAATTTTATTACTTAAATTTACTCTCACAGACATTATATCAGACGTGCTCACGGTGGGCATTGTGCCCACTATGTGTCCGGAGTACTACGTGTGCGTGCTCTGGAAACAAGTTGTACGTGTGAACAGTGTCGGCTGCTCAAACCTAGCCTAACCAAGCATTAACATCGCTCGCGGTTTATAAAATAGATAGGTCTACTGATAGGGTATCGGTATTCATTTATTTGTTCATTCATTCATTTACTTATTTATTCCTCATATATTTATTTCGTTACCAGATTTATTTATTTATTTATTTATTTATTTATTTATTTATTTATTTATTTATTTATTTATTTTTCTTTATTTTCTTTCTTCCTTTACATGTTTACGTATTTCCTTCTTTCTTTCTTTTCTTTCTATCTCTTTTTAATTATTTATTTATTTAGTCTGTTAGAGATAATGTCATCAGGCTTTCTACCAGGGGCTTACAACTACAGTTACAATAAAATGAAAGTACTAAAACATTACGTGATTAATAAAGACTGGACAATTTACTGTAGAATTTAAGAACAAAGAAAGTATTAGTTACTGAAGTACAAATTAAACGTAGAATAGTATTATATAGGGATGAAATTACTAGAAATTGAAGTATTTTATGATACAAAAAGAGAACTAATTACAAAGAAAACAGAAAAAGTATCGGCACTACATTTAAAGCGGTTCAAGGTTTCCAATGAGAGAAACGGTTTCTTTCTGTTCAAACTAGCGAACGTGCCAAATGTATAGTAGTCCATGTGGACACTTTGTTATAGTGAAAAGAAAAAATCGATATATATAATTTGAACTGGTAATGGAAATTACGGGAAAACGGCTGGACGGATTTCAATAAATGACCCCTCATTTTGAAGCTTGGAACTCAAAGTTTTTCGGAAAAATAGTAGTTTTCAGTGAAATGTCAATTTTTAAACATAATTTTCCTATTTTCCAAAATCCATCTGTCGTCAGTTTTGAGAACTAGCTAATAGCATTCACGGCCGAATTGATATTCCCGTCGCTTTTTTGTAAAGGAGTAGCGAAGCGAGCATCAAGTCGGCCGTGTTGCATTTCAGAATAAAACCAAACACATACTACAGTAAACAATATTACACGAAGGCCATGATCTGCAAGAATGCTGACATATTTAGAGCTCAAATTAAATTGGTTATTAAAAACTTAACTTACTAAAAATAATTTACGGGTTCGATTCTGTGGTGTGTAATTTTCTGGGTACAGCTGAGTATTGGATATTAAAAACTACAAAACTTGAGGTGGTTTGATGACATTATTACCATTGACCCCACTGTCCGTTTCGAGAAGGATGATTAACAAGCCAACAACGTTAACAGTAAAAAGAAGTCTATTTACAACCCATGTATTCCTCACTTCAGTGAGAGATACAAAATGAATATTAATACATGGGAAGTGAAAGGACTTTTTTTTTGGCGCTAGGGGAACTTCATTTAAGTTAACCAAAACCATTCTCCTTTCTCTTAAATTTTCTAATGAGGACATTAACAAAATTTGTCTAATAGTATTGAGAGATTCATTATCCATTTTACACAATCACTTGTATAATAGTATGTATTTTTTTTTCACTTCATCTCATTACTCTTCAATGCATTTTCATCTCATGTTTCTCCGAACTCAAATTGTACTTTATTTTTAAATTTATCATTATTCCGTATTCTCTCCGCAATCATATTGTATTTTCATTTAACCTCTGCTTTGTATTCTGGATCCTAGTGGTCAGCCGTAGATTTCGGCCAGATGTCCCAAAATTGTGGAATTTGTTGTATTGTAGTTAATGTCATGATGTGACTATTTTTCATTAATTATACATATTAATGCTATATTGATAATATGAAAGTGAAACGTTTTGGGGTTATATAAGTAGATGTAGAGAATAACTTAAATTAGATTTTAATTTCTATATTTTACTGAGTGGCGGCTATATAGTATATATAGTATATGTTACTGAAAGGTATAAAACTTACGTAAGATAATAATATTATTAAAAATCAAATATTTTTATAATTATTAATCAAGTGGGGTTGAGTCTTTTTCATATATTTAATGGCGGTGTGGTGTAGATATTTATATGCGTGGTTCTCTTCAGTATTGGCTCGAGAGAGAGTATCTTTCATTGTTATGGAAGCAAATAACTTTCCGAATGTATGGTATTCTTCATTGAAAATAAATTTGAAAAATGTTTATTTGAAAGTCTAATGAACTTAGTTTGCAGCATTTGCTGCACAAGCCACTAACTAATATAATATATAATGTTAAGCCACATTACAACACCAGGCATTCTCAAACAAACAAATAATAATAATAATAATAATAATAATAATAATAATAATAATAATAATAATAGTAATAATATGCTGTTTGATATGAGCGTATAGCCTACAATAGAAATTTTAAAGCAATCCGTCATCAATGAGTTAAGTTTTTTTAGGAAAATAAATTATTGTTTCAGCATTTCCATGTTTATTGCAAAACACAGAAAATAAAAGGTATAGGAAATGCATAAAGCAAAATCACAATAGCATTTCGTTGTGTAGATAACGTAAATGTATTGCTATCTAATTTGAAAAGACAAATTGAAAGGAAGTAATTAAATATTGTTTTCAAAACATAAAAGAAAATGCATAAAGCAAAACATTTTGTTGTTTAGATAATATTATAAATTAATTTCATTTAGTGCTCTGTCCAAGGGCAGGTCTTTCACTGCAAACCCAGCTTTCTCCAATCTTTCCTATTTTCTGCCTTCCTTTTTGTCTCCTCATATGATCCATATATCTTAATGTCGTCTATCATCTAATATCTTCTTTTAACCCGAACTCTTCTCCCATTCACCATTTCTTCCATTGCATTCTTCAGTAGGCAGTTTCTTCTGAGCCAGTGACCCAGCTCTCTGATTTTAAAAGACATATTATTTAAATAAAGCGATAAAATAGTCTTGTCAATCCCACAAGGAAAGCGGTTCTTAATATATTTTGAGTTAACGGATCCTTCGAAAATCTGGTGAAAGCTATAGACCCCTCCCTAGACAAATGTCAAAAAAGTGATAAACAATTTTAGATATGCTTCTGGTTTTTACGTTGAAATAATATATTGAATATATATGTTAATTTTTATGTGACTTTCACGGACGCCCTGAAGCCCATCCAAGGATCACCAAGGGGTCCATGGACCCCAGTTTAAAGACCCTTGCACTAAGAGATGACAACTGAGTGGCCGCCACTGAACTCCTCGCCTGCACAATACATGCCCACCTCGACCAGGGCACGCCCAATTCCTACCCACCGTGAGCACGTCTGTATCCAGAGATCTGCCACAGATATTTCAACTATTACTAAAAATGAACTAAAATGTACAGTAAGTCACACACTTGGTTGACAACATGCTTCATCGAGTAAAAGGGGAAAGTAATAATTCAAATAAAAAATAATAATAAAAAGAGAGAGAAAATAAAAGATTGAGTGACACATAACATCGGTGTTCTAATCGGACTGATTGCGTGGTTGGAATTTTCCGAGTTTTTTTTCTACTTTTAAGGCTAATTAAAGCCAATTCCACGACTCATATCGCAAAATACGATCTATCCGTCAAAAATAAACTACATCGACGCTAGATGATAGCTCCGTTGACCTAGCGTAGCTCAACAACGGTTAAAACACGTAACATTCCGTGACGAGAAGTAGTCCGGCATCATCCACTATTCTATTCAAAGCACGTATCTATTTAATGTTACGTTCTTAAAGGGACACACATGATTTTTAAAACTTTCACAATTGTCATCCAAAATGTGTGAAGTTTAAACTACATAAACAGGCATACAATATTACCATCTGTACAAAATTTGGTGTCATTAGGAGTAATAGTTTTGAAATTAATTTTTTTAATATATTCTATATTGACGTCACTAAAAAAGCTCCTTGTGTCAAAGTTTTGCAAATTTTAAGCTTATATTTACCCAAAAGCTTTAAAATAGACATGAGAATAAAATTAATTAGCTTTTGACAAAGAGAATTACAATAAATGTTTTAATTTCATGAATTTACTGTTACAGCATATTTTAATCTAACAAGGAAACATTAAGCTATTTTTTTACCCCATGTTAATAATGTCAAAACAAGTGTTTATACACATTTTGGCCACTCGAACGCAATTACGAGGGCCGTAAAATTAAGTTTCCCTGAGGCCGTTTACAGAAAGAAAATACGAGGGAAAGTCAAAAAGTAAGCTTAATAATTGTTTTATTAATTGAATATGTGCAATAAGACTACAAACACTTCATCACTTTTCAACATAGTATAACAGGAAAACTTGCATTGAACGTAGTGGGGACTATGTTGAAAAGTGATTGTTTGTAGTCTTATTGTACATATTTAATTAATAAAACAATTATTAAGGTTACTTTTTGACTCCCCCTCGTGCAGTTTCTTGGAAAGATTTATTGGAACAGATACAGCAATTGTTGAGCTATTTTTAAACATACTTCCTACCAGAAATGAGATATTTGTCATACCGTGGGATCAACTTTTGTATCCCCACGTCGTAGAAGTCTGCAACCTGAGATCGGCACCAGTGTTTGACAACCATCTGTACCTCTCTGTTGATCGTACGGTCCTCGTTTTGCGCTCGAGTGGTCAAAATTTGCACAAGCACTTGTTTTGACATTAATTGACATTGTTGAAGGAAAAAAATTAACTTTTTCAACTGTACTCATGAGAATGTTTGCTCATGAGTATAATTGAATATATCCCGAAGGAACTTAATATTAATATTTCATACAAATAATAAAATTTCATATATCAACATTTAATTGACCTCTAAGAGAAGTTTCAGACTAATCTGACAATAAATGTTGTGCAAGGAGCTTTTATTATTCAATAAACTGCTTAAAATTTTAAAGTCGAGAAAACAGCATTAAAAAACATTTATGCTCGACCGTGCCGAAATGTAGAAATTATACACCTGGTAGTAGCCCTTTAATGCACTTCATTAAAGTACACCTATTCATTATAGTTCAGTTGTTCAGCCAATGAGATATCACCATTGTAGCATTATAAAAGCGCAAAGTATCGATTATTCTCGGATATGCAATCGAAAGACAACTAGCGAAACGTCACGGAGGCTGGAAATCCAATACTGTCGCAGAAGGTTATGTTCTGTTACTATAATAATTAGCGTTAATTGTAAATAATATTCAAATTAAATTCAATTTATCATCTCGTTTTTCAATTCTAAATCAATTGCCAGGTTATATCAAGATTAATGTTCATGTTATTCTCTAGATTATATCAAGGTCAATGACATTCGTTCCTCGGAAAAAAATCAATACTTTCGCGTCTGCGCACATCTCACAATTTAGAAGGTCAGTTCCGCTCCTCACTTACATAACCATAACATGAATACTTATGAATAATTTCAAGTTAGAAATATGGTCGAGCATAAAAAGTCGTATGAAACTTGCCTATAATGGTAATTAAGACGCTCGTATGAAAATTATGAAACTCGCTTGCGCTCGTTTCATAAACAAACATACTCGCGTCTTAATTACTACCATTATAGGCTCGTTGCATAATGTACTATTCTCTCAACTCATTCACGTTCCCTATGTTTGGAGATCATTTAAAACAGTCTCAAATATAATTACGATCATAAAACAAAAAAGTGGATTTTCTTAAGTTTTCAACATTATTCACCATTGTTTCCCCTTAAAAGAAATTATTAGATCTCGGATTTTATGTTGTAGGCGTATCCCTATTTTTTTTCTGAAGGACTAAATATAAACCAATGATGTGGATACACATCACATGAAAAGTTATACTACCTGGCAGAGTTTAACTGCGCCTTAAAATGCCTATTTTACCCATTAGTACCTATTTTGTGTTTTTAGTCTAAAATTGCCTAAATTAAATATATCCGGAGATCTTTTAATTCCCCGGAAAAATACGAAGTTACGTTAATATCTCAGATTTTTTTTAATCTTTGAAATTATTTGTATCTTGTGAATGGTTCCCACTTGGGTATCGCCAAATATTTTCTAAAATTCGATGCAATATCGCTGATCAAGTTGTTTCGTCATTTGACAATCCGACGGGGTGTTCACTACACTTCCTCTCTCATAGCTCGACTCAGTTGGGCAAACAGCCTCTTACTCCCGCCCGTTCTAATAGGCGATACTAGCTGGCCGATAACGCCAGTTCCGAGATCGTATTCTCGAGATTGGCACTCTCGGGAACGAGGAATACCGGGTCCCGGCCTGTTATCGCACGGCCGACTTATCGTTATGAAATGCGTACACTGACTGCCGGGTTAATTGTCGCTCATCACTGCAATTCGTGACTCTTTCTGAAATATTAATGTTCATAAAGTAATATAAGAAGGCATAACAGTGTGGTATGCAATAACACAGCACATTGTGATTGTCGACATTCTTACAGAAATCACACTATTTTAATGAACTATTTATTGCCCTTCTGGAGAAGCAAAATAATGCAACACTTCCAGTCACCTAATCCTAAGCTAGTCTCAGATAATAACAAGTTATGGTTGGAGCTATGATATACTTTCTCGCTATCAGCATTTCGTTGACATTCCATATTTAATCATTCGATAGTGTTTTGCAGCAGTGGCGAAAATGTAATCGTGAGCCGAGCCACTGTGTAACCTGCAACGTGCATAGCACCTATGGAGGGAGGCGGACACCCGAAGGGGAAGTGAAGCAACTGTCTGACTTATTAACGGATTTTCATTTTCCTTACGTCAAGCACTTAAATATAATTTTATACAGTACAAGGCTACAAACTATGTTTAGTACGTGTAACGAAGAAAGAAATGAACAATAAATGATCATTATCACAACCTAAAATTAACTGTCTTCAGAATGTCTCTGCGACAAAGTTTCAAAATCAGGAATTATGCCACTTACTGCCAGTCGTAGTTGATCACGAAGGTATTTGTCTGTCAGTCGTTATATAAATTTGGTTTTTACTATTTTAAATGTTGAAAATAATTTTTCACAAACGTAAGTTGTAGCGAACATGGCTTCAACAAAGCAAGGGAAAGAACGAAGCTTCGGATATTTATTTTTAGGCAAAGATTTGAACGTTCAACATTTGTCAAGTCCTTACATCTAGCTTTCATTTCACTTCACATAGTAAATCAGTGAGTTCAAATTGAAGAGCTAACCGCATTATTCGTACATCTGCTGAAAAAGGGTCAACGTACAGAGATGATGATGATGATGATGATGATGATGATGATGATGATGATGATAACAACAATAAAACTTAACCTTTTAATGTTTCATCAGTAACATGTAGTATAATGCCGTTTTATGTTATACAACCTTTTCCTCATAATACTTGTGAACAAATCATACATTTAATATTATCATCATATTGACAGCAAAAAAATGCGTCCTCCCATCCTACTTGGAACTTTCGTACATGGTTTCGAGAGAGACATATGCCACTCGCAGGTCAGAGAAAAATACAAATGGAACGGAGTTTGATTCCAGTGAATGAGAGGGTGGGGGTTGGCGGAGGTTAGAAGCAAGCACAGCTATCACTGCGAGCCACAATGTCTCGCGTGTCACGTTCTCGCCACGGCTGGTATACGCTATAGTAATGGATATCACACGACTGTATTATTATATTGCGCGTTCACATCTGGATGTTTCGTTGTTATGCAACTGCATCTTCGTCAGCATGGGTAATTATTGCGCTGTGTAAGGACGAAATTAAATAATTAATACTTATTTACTGTATATTATTATAAAGGACCAAAGACTGTGACAAAAGATATTTTGTTTCCCAACTGATAAAATGCTGAATGTGAAATGGAAACACTTTTGCAAAAGGAAGGACAGAATTAGGAAATAGAGTAGATCCTTTCACAAATTGATCACAATTACTTACAAATGCGTTTTAAGGAACACGGTTATTCATTGCCGCTCTCACTTAAGCCCGCCATCGGTCTCTATCCTGAGCAAGATTAATCCAATCTCTACCATCATATCCATTTTTATATTTTCTTCCCATCTACGTCTCTGCCTCTCCAAACGTCTTTTCCCTCCGGCCATCAACTAACACTCTATATGCATTTCTGGATTCGCCCATACTTGCTAGATGTTCTGCCCATCTCAAACCTCTGAATTTAATATTCCTAATTATGTCAGGTGAGGAGTACAATGCGTGCAGTTCTACGTTGTGCAATTTCCTCCATTCTCCATCCCTCTTAGCCCCAAATATCTTCCTAAGAATCTTATTCTCGAACACCCATAACCTCTGTTCCTCTCTCAAAGTGAGAGTCCAAATTTCACAACCATACAGAACAACAGATAATATAACTGTTTTATAAATTATAACTTCCAAGTTTTTTGAGAGCAGGATGGATGACAAAAGCTTCTCAACCGAATAATAACAGGCATTTCTTCCCCATATTTATTCTGCGTTTCCTCCCGAGTGTCATTTATATTTGCTTAATCATAATAACAGAGAATAAAAGAGGGTTATTATTATTATTATTATTATTATTATTATTAAATTAGTTACTTTACGACGCTTTATCAACTGCTATAGCTATCTAGCGCCTGAATGAGATGATGATAATGCCAGCGAAATCAGTCCAGGGTCCAGCGCCGAAAGTTACCCAACATTTGCTCTCAATGGGTTGAGGCGAGAAACCTCAGCCAGGTAAAGACTGGTTCACAATAAACCGGGAACGGAAACGATAACGAGAAGTAATGTTAAAATAAATGTATTTAAATGTGAGCAGTCACAATTAACGAGAAGATTGTCGGAGCCCGAAAACGAGAACGTGAAAGTTAATTGTGAATACTCACATTTAAATGCATTTATTTTAACAATATTTCTGTTATCGTTGTCGCTTCCGTTCCCGGTTTATTGTGAATCAGCCTTAACTTCTCCCAACCAAGATTCAAACCGTAACCCGATCGTTTCACAGTCAGGTGTGCTAACCGTTACTCTACAGCGATGGATTATTATTATTATTATTATTATTATTATTATTATTACTATTATTATTATCATTATATCCAGGGGCGGCTTTCGAAGAGGGGCTGCGGAGGTGCAGCACCCCCAGACATTTGTGGCTCTTGTCTCCTTTTATGTTGTGAAATACATTTATTATACAGTCTCTATTTAGCGACTCGAATTTAAAAAAAAATCGTTCACGCAATCATTAATGAAGTCACTTCCTCTCCTGGTGCTGCCAGAGCGAAAGGAGAGACAAGGACGGATTGGTGAAGCCACTTCCTCCCCTGGGGCTGCCAGTTTCATCTCGGATGCTTTGCGCGTTAGTTTTACCCTCCCCCTGCTGCCCCTTGCCATGAATCCAGAGGTTCCAGGCGCTGCAAAATTTGCAGCAGTTTGTCAGTAGCGCGCAGTTTTAAATACATTTTCTTTATGTTGTGAGTATAATAAGTGCAACAATGTTTAATTCTGTGCAATATTTACAGTCTATTCAGTTCAGTACCTTAACAATTCAGGAGAAATGTGAAATGAAGTGCCCATCAGTTGAATCTCATAATGGAAAGAGCCGCTAAACAAAATAGCCTACAAAGGTCGCATATTTTTTGCTAATTTATTCAGTATCCCTGCTTTGTTCTCTCGATCTCCACACAGTCTGTATTAGATTAATGTGCTTGAAAGACAATTCCATCAGCTGGGGCAACAAGATGGAGTTTTAAAATAAGAACAGTAAATGTTGTTCGTGAGAAGAAGGAGCCACTGCTAGAATGATTTCATAATGGAATCTGAAACATCTGACAACATCACAATAAATGTGATAAGCTCCCTGTTGCGTACTCTTGAAGATCCTGAATTCAAATTTCTGGCTCAGTTTTTTTTTTTTTTTTCATTTTTTTATGTATCATGTAGATATATTATACAACCAACTACAATATCGCCAGTTAGATATTTCTAAGGTTCAAATCTGGATATAAAAATTAAATTATGATTTATTTTACGACACTCGCAACTGCAGGGGTTATATCAGCGTCGCCGGTGTGCCAGAATTTTGTCCCGCAGGATTCTTTTAAATGCCAGTAAATCTACTGACATGAGCCTGTCTCATTTAAACACATTTAAATGCTATCGACCTGGGTCGGGATCGAACCCGCAACCGACTATGCTACCGAGACCGACCCTGCATAATAAGCTCTGTTAATCCCATACAGACAATATGGAACAGTGCACAGTTGAGCAGCGAGATCTGTGAAAATGGAAACCCTAAAAAGGGTCGTAAGGTCGAAGGGATTCAGACAAGGGTTGCGGCAACCAAGGAAGTGTGTGGCCTCATTTTCACACAAGCTAACACCCGATATCAGTTCATAGATCATCTGATATTATCTTCTCTTCTGTATCAAGAACAATTTGAATGCTACAGAAGCTCATTTCCTGAAAATGACCTAAATGTATGTGTGAAGTTTTTTCCAATGCTCGATAAAGACAAACTAAAAACGAAACTCACTGTGTTGTATCAGAGACAAGAATTCAGAAATATCAGTGACGCAGTCAAGCTCTTGCAGTTTCTTCTATCTGAGAGCTTGCAGCCCTCATTTTCAGAAGTTGTGGAACTACTACGCATAGCTATCACCATACCAATGACGACTTTCGAACCAGAACGTTGCTTTTCATGTTTGAAGAGAGTAAAATCCTATCTCAGAAATACGATGAGAGAAGAGAGACTCACCGCATTAGCTACGTTTTCCATTGTAAAGACTATGTTAAACGACATATCGGATTTTAACAGTGGCGTATACTGGTTAAAGGGTTTGGGCTACCGCTGACCCTATTATTACACAAAATATATCTAACAATTACTTTAATTTTAATTACTATGGTAAAACTAATAATACAAAATTATTACATTATGTTATATTATAAACTTTTTCTTTTGTAATTTCCTTGGGCTACCGCCGGTAGCCCCGGTAGCCCGCAAAATACGCCCCTGGATTTTAATAATAAGATGATTCAAAAGTTTGCAGCCTACAAGACAAGGCGCATGGAACTAATCTTTAAATAAGGTACGTTGCATGGTTTATTCTTGTATGCAGCCCCCCTGAATTCAATACCCACGAGCCGCCACTGATTATATCATTATTATATTATTATGATCATTATATCATTATTAGGCCTATATTATTATTATCATTATTATTATTAGTATCACTGTTATTATCATTATTTATTATTATTGTTATTATTATTATTATTATTATTATTATTATTATTATTATTATTATTATTATTATTATTATTATTATTACTGTTATCATTATCATTAGGATGATCAAGATTATGATTATCAGGATTATTATGATGGTTATTATTTATTATTATTGTCTTGTAAGTTATTGGGTACAACGTATTAGAAATCTTATTAATTCTTAATTTGTTATTCTCGTTCCTGTAACATATAGGATAATTATTATAAACCATATAGGCCTATATCATTTTATATTGCAACATGGCTACAATACAATAAGGATTGTTCTGTAACAATAATTTATAACTAGCACATCAATAGAAAGTTTAGTTTTCTATAGTATAGGCTGGTTCACAATAAACCGCGAACGGAAACGAGAACGGAAATAACGTTAAAATAAATGTACAGTATTTCCGTTCTAGTTCTCGTTGCCGTTTCCGTTCCCGGTTTATTGTGAACCAGCTTTTAATATTTTCATGTTTCATATCATTGTGCTACAGACTATTTTTTTATTTAGTTACTGTAAAGTGTAAACCATCTTGGACTATATAGCCTCATTTTCAAGTATTACAATACCATTTAATACCATCCGTACAATAATGGGTTTTCATGCGTTGAAGGGTTCCGTACCAATTTTACGGAACAAACGTTTGAGTCCTGAGTCCTGCGCCAACAGGTTAACTCGCCGTTATTCGAGAACCAGTAAAGATTTTGAGTGGCCATCACTTTTAAAAGTAATTTCCATCCTTTCTCAACATTTCTCTCCTTTGACCCCCTATCTAACGTGAAGAACAAAAAAGTTTGTCGCTTACCAAAGGTGAAGATGTAAATGTCTATTCTGAACAGATCAATCTCCATCGAAGTTAATTTTTTTTTCTCACTTTCCAAGAAAGATTTTCAGTTCGATTTTTCTTTTCTATGCTTTCCTTAGACATTGAGCTATCAATCCAAAAAATTACAACGCGATTGATTAAGTATTATAGGAGCTACGCCATGATATATACTTAAAGGACTAGGAAATGTAAAAGCCAATGCTTCCTATAGAACTGCACAACTCGAAAGACTTTCGATACTGTAGAGAGTGACCTAGTATCGGTAATCTCGGGACCAAAAGAATCTCGTGTTCTCTGTCAATGAGTCATTTGGCTGCGTTAGGTACTCGTGCACTGAGCGAAACTGCGGTCATTACGCAACCGAGAACGGGCGAAAATATGAGCCAGTCTGCCCGACTCTACTTATCGTAATAACTTGTAATAATTATAATGCAGTCAAATAAAATCATTCAAGATAAAATATAAAAAAAAACGTGAACTTTAAAAGACATGCATATTTAAAATCTATCTACGAGCTTTCACATACTTGATATATGTATAAAAATTTATTTTATATCTTAACATTCATGGTTGGATGTCATTTGTGGGTTTGTTATATAGTTCATGACTATCATGTGTGTTAATATTAAAGTGAAAACTAGTTTACATAATGTGTTTATACATTTATATTTTTATACACAAAAGTTTCCATATCAACACATTATGTAAACGAGTTTTCTCTTATATTCTTATATTTATCTTTAATATAAACAACATATAATCATTATTTATATAACAAACCCTCATACGACATCCAACCATGAATATTAAGATACAAAGTAAATTGCTATATATATATATATATATATATATATATATCTCAAGTAAGTGAAAGCTCTCAGATTGTTTTCGTTTAATTTACGTCGTTTAAAATTCACGTTTTTTCATATTTTATTTCGAATGATTTTATTTGATTAGATTATAATTAGGATATCACATATATATGAGATTATTTTGTTGAAAACCAAAAGTATCTGATGATGCTACAAAGAATGGCGAAAACGTTTATACAAGAAATATGTACACAATGTAATATGTAAAAAAAAAATTACTTTATGATATTGTAATTGATAAGACATTGACGGGAATAAAAAAAGCAATTTTATTTGAATATTAACCACAGACTTATCTCCAATATGTATAGTAAATATTGAGTATATGAATTTGCAAATATGATAGATTATGCACATAAAATAGCCCTTACCTTTGTTCCTTGTATTCGCCAACTGATGCCATAATTTCTTCCGAACTTTCTTGAAATATCTTCTGCAATACATGTCTGGTTTTAGTTAAAGAATAGCCGAAAACTTAATACTACTACTAATATTAAGTTAGTTGGTGCTAATTTCGGCTAAAGTCTTTATAATAAAATTACAAATAATTTTTCAAATTTGAAATATTCTAAATTAAACCTATTAAAGAAGGAATTTATAAAATTGTTCGTGATATGTAATATCAACAAATGGTGCATTTTTTAACTTTATAATTCTGCCGACTATATTCATGTTTTTATTGAATATCATTGTTTTCTGTCTGATTGTCAATTTATATTAAATGTGTTTTTCTCTCTTTTTCTCTTTCTTTTTTCTCTTGTGTGTTAGTTGTCGATCTGAATTAAGTTAGTGTATTTAGTAAACTGTCTTTGTAAATTTTGTGTTATATTATTGGCTAAGACCACACCATATCCGAGCCTGGCTCTTACAGTAGTGGCTAAAAACGTTTTTTGTTGTAAACTTTCGAATTTATACTCACTTTACTTACTACTTAAATAAATAAATAAATAAATAAATAACAATAAATAGTCCACCCCTGTGGAGTAACGATTAGCACGTCTAGCCGCGAAACCAGGTGGCCCGGGTTCGATTCCCGGTCGGGGCGAGTTATCTGGTTCAGGTTTCTTCCGAGGTTTTCCCTCAACCCAGTATAAGCAAATGCTGGGTAACTTTCGGTGTTGGACCCCGGACTCATTTCACCGGCATTATCACCTTCATCTCATTCAGACGCTAAATTACCTAAACTGTTGATAAAGCGTCGTAAAATAACCTACTAAAATAAAATAAAAATAAATAAATAAGTAAATGAATAAATAAATAAAATAATAATGAACGCGAACTTAAAGCAAAGAGCCTTTGTATCCTCAAGAACTGCATCTCAACTTCAGTCGGCAAAATACACTTAAAGGCCCATTCACAATGAAAATTAAACATAACCGTAACATAAACACAGAAGTTTGCGCCCAGGCTACCAAATGGGATCAGTCACAATGATTCACATAAGCATTGACATAAACATTACCATAAGACGTTAACATGGAAGTTTGCAAACTCCAAACTTTCATGCTTATGCTTACGTGATTTGCAAACAGAACACAATCGTGGAGCGCTGAAGTATATGACAAACGATGTTATGTTTCCATGATTACCAAGTATGTTTGCTGTTATGTTTATGTTCCCATCATGAATGATGGTATGACTTCTTGATTTTACTGTAACGTTAAGTTAACGCTTACGTTATGTTTAATTTTCATTGTGAATGAGCCTTAAGAAAAACTACGGCGTCATCATATTTAACATAGAATACAAATTAACACATCGGATTATCTCTAACATTAATAAGAATGAGTGATTGGAATGGAATTCCGCGCAGGAAAATAGTTACGTTAACATATCGTCATTGATAGCAAATTACAATAATTAAACACAATCATACATGGTCAGTCGTACTTTGATGAGGCATGAATGAATACATTTATTGAAGATTATAATATGTATCCACGTGAGTATCATCATCTGCTGGCGTCTTATCACAGTTCAAAGCTGTATCAGCCAATTACCCTCTTGCTACGCACACCTGGGAGTAAATAACTCGATTGAGTCACTGAAGACCACCCCTTTACTCCTCACTCCATCTTCTCTGGCTGAGACAGTAAAGGCTGCTCCACAATAAATCGGCAACGAAAACGACAACGAGAACGGAAATACTGTTAAAATATATTTAAATGTGAGCATTCACCGTAGTCCGAGAATGGGAACGTGAAAATTAATTGTGAATACTCACATTTAAATACGTTCATTTTAACAATATTCCCGTTCTCGTTCTCGTTCTCGTTGGTCGTTTCCGTTCCCGGTTTATTGTGGACCAGCCTTAATGTTTTGGTTGGGTACGAGAAGGGAAGAAGGTCAGTGACGGATTGCATCAGGCAGGCATCATAGTTTTTACGAATTTTCGGCTCTCGCTGGTAGCCTAAAATCCAACACTGATGCACAAAGCCTCACTGTGCGTTTGTTCATGAGACAGCGTAAGCGAAAATGACATGGGTGGGAGTTTCTCCGTCCCATTCACTTCCCCTCCTTTGGCCAGGGCTGTGCTAGACAAAAAAATCTTTACAGCCTATCCATTTGTTTCTCGGCGATCGTGTAACGCGTTACAGTATTTCTAAAAAAAAATCCTGAAATGATCAGAGAGAAAGAGAGAACAATAGAGAAAGTGCTACAGGTTAGTTATACTCTATCACAACCGCTATGATATAAAACTGTTCAGCTTAGAAGTAACTAAATAAAAAAGAAGTAATGGTCAGAATACAAAAATCCAGAATAATTACATTGGATGGAAATTTGTTATAGTGAATTAATTACTTCGCATTTGTACAAGCAATATTTAAGGTTGGTTCACAATAAACCGGAAACGAGAATCGGAACGAAAACGAAAACAGTAAAATTGTTAAAATGTGTACATTTAAATGTGAGCATTCACAATTAACGAAAAGCTTGCCGGAGCCCGGGATCGGGAACGGAGAGTTGGCCAAGTTTCAACTCACGTTTCCGATCACAGCCCACTAGATTCATTCTATTGCCATCTGAAAGCTATTTTGTCGTCGTATATTTTGTAGCGAGAAGACCGTGACATAACCTATGCATTATTTTGTTATGTGCTGTGCATCATGGAGCAAGTTTTATTTGACGAGATTCTAATATTGAGTGTTGAGGAAAATCCTCACATTTACGATAAGCGGCGCGCCTCGTATAAAGATGAGAAAATGAAGAAGAATACGTGGCTTTCAATAGCTGCATCTTTGAACACCGATCGTAAGTGAATCATATTTTATTACTGTATTGGTTGTATTACACACTACATATTCATGCTTCAACTCAATAACTACTGCCCACACCTGTGGAGTAACGGTCAGCGCGTCTGGCCGCGAAACCAGGTGGCCCGGGTTCGAATCCCGGTCTGGGCAAGTTACCTGGTTGAGGTTTGGTTGAGATTTTTTCGGGGTTTTTCCTCAACCCAATACGAGCAAATGCTGGGTAACTTTCGGTGCTGGACCCCGGACTCATTTCACAGACATTATCACCTTCATTTCATTCAGACGCTAAATAACCTACATGTTGATACAGCGTCGTAAAATAACCCAATAAAATAAAAAAAATTCAATAACTACTGTTGTGTTCATTTTTGTTCTATTACAAATGTTTCTTCTCTAATTATTTTAAGTTATGGTAGACTTAAAATAGGTTGTGATAATAAAGATGCATGGGCATATTTATAGTACCGTTGAAATTTTGAAGTTGGCTAACCTGTGTTTATGTTGGCTGCCTTGTACTCATGAGAGAACGCCATTGGTCAATTATACACAGCTAATATCAGAATGCGTAATATCGACTTTACATATCGTTATTGACATGCATATCGATATACATAGTCGTCTACGTTGTCGGTTTATTGTGAATCAAAAATTTTCATATGCACGTTCTCTGCTTCTCGTTTTCACTCTGGTTCTCGTTCCCGGTTTATTGTGGTTGCAATGCGATAGGTCTATTTTTGGATGAGGTTGTGCTTTTAGTACTGTACCTCCCTCATCTCAATAACAGTCCCACAGAAAAAAAATAATAAAAGTATGTGTTAATAGGCCTCTTGATTATTCCTCCAGACAATTATTTTCTGAATTTAAAATATTTTATAATAATCAAATTTATAACAATTTATAACATAAAAACCGAAATATACTTAATTTGCATTCACACAAATACAAAACTAAAAGTTCCGATAACACATACGTGACAGAACCTAAACTTACCTTATCTGTAGCTTATAATCATAGTAGCAACATCGGTCCAAGGCTCCATAATAACATAACAGCTAAATTCCCAAATATTTATTTTGCTAATGCTACTTAGTTCAAAAATCAATACGAAATTATTGTATAGGGAGAAAATAAAAATATAAAATTAAAGTAATATTTGTGTTTTTCTTCTTTTTTATTTTCATTCTGTTGATTAATATATTATTTATATTAATATTTTGTGCAATGTCCTCTGAGTACGAGTATGAAAACTTTCTGAGGGTCTTAGAGACATAAGGAAGAAGGACTCAAGGTCAACAAAGCTTGGTATCCGGCCCTGAGAAACACACACAGACACACCAAACCCTCTCTCCGGCAATTGTACACTATATACGATATCCAATCAGAACACCGAAGCCACTGGTGCGGATCGCGGCGACATCGACAAGCCACAACACACCCACATCTTAAATATTAACGTGCTACGAATCGAGCCCATCACCCAATACATAGCCAATAAAAGCCTAAAATATGTCCACAATGCCTTCAATAGACCATTTAACCAACAAACTTTCCTAGACCCACCCCTGCCACCGGCGTGGCTCAGTCGGTTAAGGCGCTTGCCTGCCGGTCTGAAGTTACGTTCGGGCGCGGGTTCGATCCCCGCTTGGGCTGGTTACCTGGTTGGGTTTTTTCCGAGGTTTTTTCCAACCGTAATGTGAATGCAAGGTAATCTATGGCGAATCCTTGGCCTCATCTCGCCAAATATCACTAATCTCATCGACGCTAAATAACCTAGTAGTTGATATAGCGTCGTTAAATAACCAACTAAAATAAAATAGACCCACCCAACATCGATCTTCCCACAACAGTCGACAGTCTCCTCCAACAATACAATAATCCACATAAAAACCCTTCTAATGTGTCTAATGCGTAAGCACTTATCAAAACTGTGACTTCCATTCTCACTAATCCATCAACAATCTTTTCCTATAAAAAAAAAACTAAATTTTTGGGCGTAGTAGCACTCTGCTTGGCTCTACAACTGTGGATGTGCACCACTCGCAGCACATACACTATTGCTTCTCGTTCTGCCAATAAATTATTCTAAGACACATTCATCCAAGCCTGAAGAAGGCAAATAAGTCCCTAAAACGGCCAGTGTCCCCAAGGGACGCAAATACATCCCACAGTCTCAGTAATGGTTCTCGTCCTACTAACATACAACTCTATAACACAATCATCCCGGCCTGAAGAGGACAAGTAAGTCCCTAGGGACGCCAATACATCCTACACAGTCTCAGTAGTGGAGCAGCAAAACCGAAGTGAGACAAGTGGCCAACAGGCTTGGAGTTCACATATTCAGTTTCAAACAGCCCCAACTCCTTTGCAACAAAAGGGCGTGTTATCACGTATCTTTAAAGTTCTCCCATTTCATTCATTCATTAATTCATTCATTCATTCATTCATTCATTCATTCATTCATTCATTCATTCATTCATTCATTCATTCCGTCCCAGTACCAGTTGTCCTTGATACACACAACAGATCACTCCGCTCACGTGTACCACGCCACTGAAGATGATGTCCACCGGAGTAGTGGACGAAAAGTTTGGTTACATTACCAACACACCACTGCTCTCTAGCCTGAATAAAACCAATTTCTAAAGACACGGCCATAAAAGCCTATCTTCTAAGATTAGACACATTATTTTCTTTATTAAAAAACAATAATATGTATCTTTGTTCTAGCAATAAATTTATTATTATTATTATTATTATTATTATTATTATTATTATTATTATTATTATTATTATTATTGCCTTTATTATTTGTAGTTTCTATCTGCAGTAGTTCTGGCCATCATGCTATGGACTAGATTTGTATTCTAGCACAGATTGAAGACATACGTTCCTCCCTTTAGACTAATCTTTCTACTTTACTGTTCACTGGATTTGTGTACGATTTACTGTAGGACTTCCATTATTTGTGAATGTCTAGTGTAAATCATATTAATTACAACAATGCAACGGGAAACACAGCATAACACAGTATTGCATTTACTGTAGATAATCATATTACGAGACAACAAAAAAAAAATAGAAATAATGAAAAACAAACTTGCACTGCTTCCTTCTAGCAACTCACATCATTACTGCGTTGATACTCTGGCCAAACAAACTGTCGTTCACATTCCGCAACTGGCTTAATGTTCTCCTCAAGTTCCATTCTAATCCGGGAGACCCATTACTCAGAATTTGACAATTTTGACAGGTTCCATGGTTCTCTCGACGTAATTCTGAGGAACTGTTGATGCGCTCCTGTATTCTCCTACGGACGAAACATACACCAAACATTTATGATAAATTGGAGACCCAGACGCTGTGCTGATGCTAAAACTGAGGTGACTGGACTGGCACAAACCTGCGATCGGATGTTCGACAGCTGCTGCTAAGCAACTTCGCACACGTTCATGTGAAGTCCGGAACACACACACACACACACACACACACACACACACACACACACAGACACATACATACATACATACATACATACATACATATACACACACAAACATACAACTGACACAAAGAGTTTGCACATAGTCTAGACTATCCAAAAAACAGAAAAATAAAATTATAAGTATTCAAAAACAATTGTTTTCTATAAATAGTGTCCCAAACGTATGTATTTATTATATGATCCCAATTGTAAATATCAAATAGTACATTTTGTAATTGTTGCTTGCAATTTTACTACTGTAACGGGGCATGCAGATGTATTCTCAATAAAATACAAAAAAAGTCTACACTCGTGTAGAGACCCTTCTGTCCACTTAGGATTACGGGGATCATATTCCCACGCCTGAGGCCTTCAAGCACATTCACTTTACCTTCATACACACATACATACATCCATGCATACATACATTCATACATACATACATACATACATACATACATACATACATACATACATTCATACATACATACATACATACATACATACATACATACATACATACATACAACACACACACTCACATACAACCAACAGAAACAGTTTGCACAAAGTCTAGACTCATGCCGGTGCCCTTTCTTTCCAAACAAGCTTACGCGGATTTTTCTTTCCACGCCAGTGGCCATCAAGAACTCTCTCTTTTAATTACATACAAGCATACATACATACATACATACATACATACATACATACATACATACACACTCACTCACATACAACCAACAAAAAGAGTTTGCACAAAGTCTAGACTAGTGTGGGGTCCCTTCTCTCCACTCAGACTTACGGGGATTTTATTCCCACGCCAGTGGCCTTCAAGAACAATCACTTTTAAATACATGCATACATATATACATACATACATACACATATGCACACACGGACACATACATACATACATACAACACACACTCACATACAACCAACAAAAAGAGTTTGCACAAAGTCTAGACTAGTGTAGGGACCATTCTGCCCACTCTGGCTTAGGGCGATTTAATTCCCACGCCAGAACAATCACTTTTAAAACATTACATACTTATATACATACATACATACACACATATGCACACACGGACACATACATACAACACACACTCACATACAACCAACGGAAAGAGTTTGCACAAAGTCTAGACTAGTAGAGAGACCATTCTGCACACTCAGGCTTAGGGCGATTTTATTCTCACGCCAGAACAATCACTTTTAAAACATTACATACATACATACATACATACATACATACATACATACATACATACACACATATGCACACACGGACACATACAGACAACACACACTCACATACAACCAACAAAAAGAGTTTGCACAAAGCCTAGACTAGTGTAGGCACCATTCTGCACACTCAGGCTTACGGGGATTTTATTTCCACGCCAGTGGCCTTCAAGCACTCTCACTTTACATACATACATACATACATACATACATACATACATACATACATACATACATACATTCATACATACATACATACATACATACATTCATACATACATACATACATACACACACACACACTCACTCGCAAACAAACCACAGAAAGAGTTTGCACAAACTCTAGACTTGTGTAGGGACCCTTCTGTGAACTCAGGCTTACGGGGATTCTATTCCCACGCCAGTGGATTTCAAGCACCCTCACTTTACATACATACACATTTACATACATACATGCATACATACATACATACATACATACATACATACATAAATGCAAGCATACACGTTTACAAACTTATATGCCATTCTTCAAACATGCATAGATACATATATACTTACAAACACACATAAATACAGACACACTCACACATACAACTGACAGAAAGAGTTTTCACAAAGTCTAGAATCGTGCCAGTGCCCTTTCTGTCCACACAAGCTGATGCGAATTTTTTTCCCACTCCAGTGGCCTTCAAGCTCTCACACTTTTAATTACATGCATGCATTGATGCATACAAACACACACACTCACATACAACGAACAAAAAGAGTTTGCACAAATTCTAGACTAGTGTGGGGTCCCTTCTGTCCATTTAGATTTAGGGGGATTTTATTCCCATGCCAGTGGCCTTCAAGCACACTCTCTATTAAAAACATACACACATACATACATATATGCATGCATACATACATACATACGTACATACACACACACACACTCACAAACAATCGACAGAAAGTGTATGGATAGAAACTAGACTCGTGTAGGGATCCTTCTGTCCACTCAGGCTTCCGGGGACTTTATTCCCACGCCAATGGCCTTCAAGGACTCTCACTTTTAAATTCTTACATACATACATACATACATACATACATACATACATACATACATACACATACATACACACACATACACACACATACACTCACATGCAGCCGACAGAAAGAATTTGCACAAAGTGTAGACGCGTGTAGGGACCCTTCCGTCCACTCTGAGTTAAGGGGGAATTTATTCCCATGCCAGTGGCCTTCACGCACTCTCACTTTACATACATAAATACATACATACATACATACATACATACATACATACATACATACATACATACATACACACTCACATACAACCCACAGAAAGTGTTTGCACAAAGTCTAGATTTGTGTACGGACCCTTCTGTCCACTTAGGCTTACGGGGATTTTATTCCCACGCCAGTGGCTTTAAGCACTCTGAGTTTACATACATACATACATACATACATACATACATACATACATACATACATACATACATACATACATATATACTTCCAATACACATACACATACACATACACACTAAAACATACAACCGACAGAAAGAGTTTGCACAAAGTCTAGACTTGCGTACGGACCCTCTGTCCACTCAGGCTTACGGGGATTTTATTCCCACGCTTGTGGCCGTCAAACACTCTCACGTTACATTCATACATATATACATACATGCACACATACATACATACACACACATACATACATACATACATACATACATACATACATACATATATACATACATACATACCTACAAACACACATACATACAGACACACTCACACATACAACCGAAAGGAAGAATTTGCCCAAAGTCTAGACTCGTGCCGGCGCCCATTCTGTCCACACTAGATTATGCGGATTTTTTACCCACTCCAGTGGCCTTCAAGCACTCTCACTTTTAATTACATACATGCATACATACACACACACATACACTCACATACAACCAAAAAAAAAGAGTTTGCACAAAATTTAGAGTAGTGTGGGGTCCCTTCTATCCACTCAGACTTAGGGGGATTTTAATTCCACGCCTGTGGCGTTCACGCACACTCACTTTTAAATACATACATACATACATACGTACAAACATACCTATATACACACACATACATACATGCATACATACATATATATAGATACATAGATACATAGATACATAGAAACATACATACATACATACATAAATACATACATACATACATACATACATACATACATACATACATACATACATACATACATACATACATACATACATACATACATACATACATACATACATACAACACACATACTCACATACAACCAACAGAAAGAGTTTGCAGAAAGTCTAGACTTGTGTAGGGACCCTACTGTCCACTCAGACTTAGGGGGATTTTATTCCCACGCCAGTGGTCTTCAAGCACACTCACTTTACATTCATACATTCATTCATTCATACATACATACATACATACATACATACATAAATACATAAATACATACATACATACGTACATACATACATACATACACACACGCTCACATACAACCCACAGAAAGAATTTGCACAAAGTCTAGACTTGCGTAGGGACCCTTGTGTCCACTCAGGCTTACGGGGGTTTTATTCCCACGCCAGTGGCCTTCAAGCACTCTCACTTTACATTCATACATATATACATACATACATACATACATACATACATACATACATACATACATACATACATACATACATACATACATACATACATACATACATACATACATACATACATACATACATACATACATACATACATACACACACACACTCACATACAACCCACAGAAAGAGTTTGCACAAAGTCTAGACTTGTGTAGGGACCCTTCTGTCCACTCAGTCTTATGGGGAATTTATTTCCACACCAGTGGCCTTCAAGCACTCTCACTTTTAAGTACATACATACATACATACATACATACATACATACATACATACATACATACATACATACATACACACACACACACTCACATACTACCCACAGAAAGAGTTTGCACAAAATCTAGACTTGTGTAGGCACCCTTCTGTCCACTCAGGCTTACGGGGGTTTTATTCCCACGCCAGAGGCCTTCAAGCACTCTCACGTTTAAGTACATACATACATACATACATGCAAGCATAAACGCTTACATACATACATACAAACATTCAAACATGCATACATATATATAGGTCCGATTTCTTCAACCATTGTTAAATTATAACAGTGTGTTATTCCATTTTAACTGTAAACTTAACAGTTGAAGCATTTCTTCAACTACTGTTAGTACTAAAAGGTTGTTAAAACCTATGTTAATTTAACTGACCAATTTTTTGTAGTTAAATCACTTAACTTTCTGTTAGCATAGATGTATCCAATATGGCTGGTGCGTTAGATGTTGTACTTATATATCTGCATTATTTAGAAAATAATATTCATGAATACATAAACAGAGCGGATGATTTCTGTGATTTGACAGACCAGAAGTTTATACAAATGTATAACTATTTTCTGCCAAGCCTCACTTTTCGCTTTCAACTTAGTTCCGTTTGTTTTTATTCTCATTAATTGGTTTATACTGGGAAATAATTGCCAGCAGAAGGTTTCTTTCGAACGAAGAGCAATTAGTCCCTAGATATCTTTTTGTTCTAGTGTTTTCCATTTCATAATAGCATTGCCAATACGCCGCTCCACGCTATTGTGATACAGACGAGGAAATATGGAGAAATCAAACCTGAGAGAATAGAAAGACTTCTATTCTCACTGAATCAAACAAGAGAAACAAGCGAGAATTGCAATTGTCAGAATTCAGAAAACAGGAGTGAGCCTATACTTGGTTATAGGTTATGGTTAAACTCTAGAATCTCTGGTCCTAACAGACAGTTATCAAACAGAATGATAAAAAATGATATGTAAATTCGAAGAAACGCAATTTTTTAACAGCAATTAATACTTTTAACTTACAGTTAATTAACGCTATGTTAGGTGCATTATAACAAAGGTTGAAGAAACCGGGTCATATACTTACAAACACACATACATACAGACACACTCACACATACAACCGACAGAAAGAGTTTGCACAAAGTCTAAACTCGTGCCGGTGCCCTGTCTGGCAACACAAATTTATGAGGATTTTTTTCCCAATCCAGTGGCCTTCAAGCACAGTCACTTTTAAATACATACACACATACATACATACATGCATACATACATACATATATACATATACATACATACATACATACATACATACATACATACATACATTCATACATACATACATACATACATAAATATACATACACACAACCACAGACACACTCACATACAACAGAAAGGGTTTGCACAAAGTCTAGACTCGTGTAGGGACCCTTCTATCCACTCAGACTTAGGGGGATATTATTCCCACGCCAGTGGCCTTCAAGCACTCCCACTTTACATTTATACATACATACACACATACATACATACATACATGCATACATACATACATACATACATACATACATACATACATACACACACACACTCACATACTACCCACAGAAAAAGTTTGCTCAAAATCTAGACTTGTGTAGGGACCCTTCTGTCCACTCCCACTCAGACTTAGGGGGATATTATTCCCACGCCAGTGGCCTTCAAGCACTCCCACTTTACATTTATACATACATACACACATACATACATACATACATGCATACATACATACATACATACATACATACATACATACATACACACACACACTCACATACTACCCACAGAAAAAGTTTGCTCAAAATCTAGACTTGTGTAGGGACCCTTCTGTCCACTCAGGCTTACGGGGGTTTTATTCCCACGCCAGTGGTTTCAACCATTCTCACGTTACATTCATACGTAAATACGTACATACATAAATACATAAATACATACATACATACATACATACATACATACAAACATACATACATACATACATACATACATACATACATACGTACATGCATGCATGCATACATAAACGCTTACATACTTACATACAAACATTCAAACATGCATACATAATTATAGGCCCGACTTCTTCAACCATTGTTAAATTATAGAAGTGTGTTATTCCATTTTAACTGTAAACTTAACAGTTGAAGCATTTCTTCAACTACTGTTAGTACTAAAAGGCTGTTAAAACCTATGTTAATTTAACTGACCAATTTCTTGTAGTTAAATCATTTAACTCTCTGTTAGCATGGATGTATCCAATATGGCTGGTGCGTTAGATGCTGAACTTATCTATCTGCATTATTTAGAAAATAATATCCATGAATACATAAACAGAGCGGATGATTTCTGTGATTTGACAGACCAGAAGTTGATACAATTGTATAGCTATTTTCTGCCTAGCCTCACTTTTCGCTTTCAACTTAGATCCGTTTGTTTGTTTATTCTCATTAATTGGTTTTTACTGGGAAATAATTGCCAGCAGAAGGTTTCTTTCGAACGAAGAGAAATTAGTCCCAAGATATCTTTTTGTTCTAGTGTTTTCTATATCATAATAGCAATGCCAATACGCCGCTCCACGCTATTGTGATAGAGACGAGGAAATATGGAGAAATCAAACCTGAGAGAATAGAAGAGAATAGAAAGACTTCTATTCTCTCTGATTCATACAACAGAAACAGGCGAGAATCGCAATTGTCAGAATTCAGAAAACAGGAGTGAGACTATACTTGGTTATAGGTTATGGTTAAACTCTAGAATCTCTGGTCCTAACAGACAATTATCAAACAGAATGATAAAATGTGAAAAGTAAAGTCGAAGAAGCGCAATATTTTTAACAGCAATTCATACTTTTAACTTACAGTTAATTAACGCCATGTTAAGTGCATTATAACAAAAGTTGAAGAAACCGGGTCATATACTTACAAACACACATACATACAGACACACTCACACATACAACCGACAGAAAGAGTTTGCACAAAGTCTAGACTCGTGCCGGTGCCCTGTCTGTCAACACAAGTTTATGCGGATTTTTTCCCACTCCAGTGGACTTCAAGCACACTCACTTTTAAATACATACACACATACATACATACATACATACATAAACATACACACACACAACCACAGACACACTCACATACAACAAAAAGGGTTTGCACAAAGTCTAGACTCGTGTAGGGACCCTTCCGTCCACACAGGCTTACGGGGATTTTATTCCCATGCCAGTGGCCTTCAACCACTCTCACTTTACATACATACATATATACATACATACATATATATACTCACATACAACCAACAGAGAGAGTTTGCACAAATTCTAGACTCGTGCTTGGACCCTTCTGTTCAATCAGGCTTACGGAGATAATATTCCCACCCCAGTGGTCTTCAAGCACTCTCACTTTTAAATACATACATACATACATACATACATACATACATACATACATACATACATACATACATACATACATACATACATACATACAACACACACACTCACATACAACCAACAGAAAGAGTTTGCACATAGTCTAGACTCATGCCGGTGCCTTTTCTTTCCACACAAGTTTACGCGGATTTTTTTTCCCACGCCCGTGGTCTTCAAGCTCTCTCTCTTTTAATTACATACAAGCATACATACATACATACATACATACATACACACACACTCACTCACTCACTCTCATACAACCAACAAAAGGAGTTTGCACAAAGCCTAGACTAGTGAGGGGTCCCTTCTGGCCACTCAGACTTACGGGGATTTTATTCCCACGCCAGTGGCCTTCAAGAACAATCACTTTTAGATACATACATACATATATACATACATACATATATACACATATGCACACACGGACATATACATACATACATACATACATACATACATACATACATACATATATACATATATATATACTCACATATGGGTACAACCCACAGAACCAGTTTGCACAAATTCTAGACTCGTGTAGGGACGTTTCCGTCCATTCAGAGTTACGGGGATTTTATTGCCACGCCAGTGGCCTTCAAGCACACTCACATTTAATTACATACATACATAGATACATACATATATGCATTCATACTCGCTTACATGCCTATATGCAAACACTCAAACATGCATACATACATATATACTTACAAACACTCATATATGCAGACATACTGACACATACAACGGACAGAAAGAGTTTGCACAAAGTGTAGATTCGTGCCTGTGCCCTTTCTGTCCACACATGCATACGCGGATTTTTTGTCCCACGCCAGAGGTCTTCAAACTCTCTCACTTTTAATTACATACATGCATACATACATCCATACATACATAAATACATAAATACATACGTACCTACATACATACATACAAACATACATACAAACATACATACATACATACATACATACATACATACATACATACATACATACATACATACATACATACATACTCACATACAACCGACGGAAAAATTTGCACAAATTCTAGACTCTTGTGCGGACATTTCTGTCCACTCAGGCTTACCGGAATTTTATTCACACGCCAGTGGCCTTCAAGCACTCTCACTTTACATACAGACATACATACATACATACATACATACAAACATACATATTTACATACATAAGTACATGCATACATGCAAGCATTCATACCTGCATGCATACATACATACGTACATACATACATACATACATACATACATACATACATACATACATACATACATACATACATACATACATACATACATACATACATACATACATACATACATACATACATACATACATACATACATACATACATACATACAACACACACACTCACATACAACCAACAGAAACAGTTTGCACAAAGTCTAGACTCATGCCGGTGCCCTTTCTTTCCAAACAAGCTTGCGCGGATTTTTCTTTCCACGCCAGTGGCCATCAAGAACTCTCTCTTTTAATTACATACAAGCATACATACATACATACAAACATACATACATACATACATACATACATACATGCATACATACATACATACATACATACATACATACATACATACATACATACATACATACATACATACATACACACACACTCACTCACATACAACCAACAAAAAGAGTTTGCACAAAGTCTAGACTAGTGTGGGGTCCCTTCTCTCCACTCAGACTTACGGGGATTTTATTCCCACGCCAGTGGCCTTCAAGAACAATCACTTTTAAATACATGCATACATATATACATACATACATACACATATGCACACACGGACACATACATACATACATACAACACACACTCACATACAACCAACAAAAAGAGTTTGCACAAAGTCTAGACTAGTGTAGGGACCATTCTGCCCACTCAGGCTTAGGGCGATTTAATTCCCACGCCAGAACAATCACTTTTAAAACATTACATACTTATATACATACATACATACACACATATGCATACACGGACACATACATACAACACACACTCACATACAACCAACAGAAAGAGTTTGCACAAAGTCTAGACTAGTAGGGAGACCATTCTGCACACTCAGGCTTAGGGCGATTTTATTCTCACGCCAGAACAATCACTTTTAAAACATTACATACATATATACATACATACATACATACATACATACATACATACACACATATGCACACACGGACACATACAGACAACACACACTCACATACAACCAACAAAAAGAGTTTGCACAAAGCCTAGACTAGTGTAGGCACCATTCTGCACACTCAGGCTTACGGGGATTTTATTTCCACGCCAGTGGCCTTCAAGCACTCTCACTTTACATACATACATACATACATACATACATACATACATACATACATATATACATATATATACTCACATATGGGTACAACCCACAGAAGCAGTTTGCACAAATTCTAGACTCGTGTAGGGACCTTTCTGTCCATTCAGAGTTACGGGGATTTTATTCCCACGCCAGTGGCCTTCAAGCACTCTCACATTTAAATACATACATATATACATACATACATACATATATGCATGCATACACGTTTACATGCTTATATACAAACATTCAAACATGCATACATACATATATACTTACAAACACTCATATATGCAGACACACTGACACATACAACGGACAGAAAGAGTTTGCACAAAGTCTAGATTCGTGCCAGTGCCCTTTCTGTCCACACATGCTTACGCGGATTTTTTTCCCACGCCAGTGGTCTTCAAACACTCTCACTTTTATTTACATACATGCATACATACATACATACATACATACATACATACATACATACATACATATATACTCACATACAACCGACAGAAAAATTTTCACAAATTCTACACTCTTGTGCGGACCTTTCTGTCCACTCAGGCTTACCGGAATTTTATTCCCACGCCAGTGGCCTTCAAGCACTCTCACTTTACATACATACATACATACATATTTACATACATACATAAGTACATGCATACATGCATTCATACATGCTGCATGCATACATACATACATACATACATACATACATACATACATACATACATACATACATACATACATAAATACATACATACATACATACATACATACATACATACATACATACATACATACATACATACATACATACATACATACATACATGCATACATACATACACTCACTCACATACAAACCACAGAAGGAGTTGCACAAAGTCTAGACTTGTGAGGGACCATTCTGTCAACTCAGGCTTACGGGGATTTTATTCCTACAGCAGTGGCCTTCAAGCACTCTCACGTTACATACATACATACATACATACATACATACATACACACACACACTCACTCACTCACTCACTCACTCACTCACTCACTCACTCACTCACTCACTCACTCACTCACTCACAAACAAACCACAGAAAGAATTTGCACAAAGTCTAGACTTGTGTAGGGACCCTTCTATCCACTCAGGCTTAGGGTGATTTTATTCCCACCCCAGTGGCCTTCAAGCACTCTCACTTTTAAATACATACATACATACATACATACACACATGCATACATACATACATACATACATATATACATACATACATACTTACATACAAACGTACGTACATACATACATACATACATACATACATACATACATACATACATACATTCATACATACATACATACATACACACACACACACTCACTCGCAAACAAACCACAGAAAGAGTTTGCACAAAGTCTAGACTTGTGTAGGGACCCTTCTGTGAACTCAGGCTTACGGGGATTCTATTCCCACGCCAGTGGATTTCAAGCACCCTCACTTTACATACATACACATTTACATACATACATGCATACATACATACATACATACATACATACATACAAACATACATAAATGCAAGCATACACGTTTACAAACTTATATGCCATTATTCAAACATGCATAGATACATATATACTTACAAACACACATAAATACAGACACACTCACACATACAACTGACAGAAAGAGTTTTCACAAAGTCTAGAATCGTGCCAGTGCCCTTTCTGTCCACACAAGCTGAAGCGAATTTTTTTCCCACTCCAGTGGCCTTCAAGCTCTCACACTTTTAATTACATGCATGCATTGATGCATACAAACACACACACTCACATACAACGAACAAAAAGAGTTTGCACAAATTCTAGACTAGTGTGGGGTCCCTTCTGTCCATTTAGATTTAGGGGGATTTTATTCCCATGCCAGTGGCCTTCAAGCACACTCTCTATTAAAAACATACACACATACATACATATATGCATGCATACATACATACATACGTACATACACACACACACACTCACAAACAATCGACAGAAAGTGTATGGATAGAAACTAGACTCGTGTAGGGATCCTTCTGTCCACTCAGGCTTCCGGGGACTTTATTCCCACGCCAATGGCCTTCAAGGACTCTCACTTTTAAATTCT